>NW_006911601.1:0-13518 GCF_000523455.1 Bipolaris oryzae ATCC 44560
AATTATTACGATAAGACGCGATAGCAAGACTTATTCTGCCTTCACGAGAGGTCTGTATAGAGCGTTGTTGTCGCGGCATGGTGGTGGTTACGGAGAGAGTCGCGTCAGGTTTGGTGGGGTGCCCAGCTTACTGGTTTGCCCAGCTTACTGGTGGAGCACGTTATGCATTGCATGTATGTAAGCAAAAAGTGGGCCGGCAATATACATGTCTTTTTTTCCATAGGAGACGGCGTATATGGTGATAGGAACAAAAAGAGAAAGCAAGAGTCTAGTCTATGCACTTTTGGGGGAGATGACATATCCTGCGTACATGATTTGTGATGTGCCGGTATGGTCAAGCGATAGGCCAAGCAAAAGATGTGGGGTTAGTGTACAAGGTGTCTCCAAGCGTATAGTAGGTCTATAGCATGCGTAGTCCCTACTCTTCGTTATGCATACAGATGCAAAATTGGCTAGTAGAATGTAAACAACATACCGGAGGCTTACGATCACGTTAATAGCTTAACACCATTTCTCTCGCCTGGAAAGCAGACAGATTTCATAACGTAAAAGACCCCCTCGTCAATTGCGCCCTCTAATAAATTAATAGCACAAACAAGTTATACCAAGTAAGACCGTGAAAGCCGTCATGCTCAGATGACATTGCAAACATGTGAATGAGACCCAAGGGGAGGGAGAGGGGGTTGGATGAGCATTTCTCCACGCACCCAACTCGAACATCATGAACTGCAACCACAACATGACATTGTAACATCACCATCTGAAAGTAACAAAAAAGAAATCAAATCTCAAAATCTTAACTTTGAAATATCAGCCCTACGCATTGCGCAAACACAAACGAACTTCCACCCCCTCTCGCAGAAGATCAAAACCTCTCCAATCGCCCCGATCCATCCCCCCAACCTTACCTCTCTAACTCAACTGCCGACCCGCACCCATCTCACCCGCACACACCGCACTCTGCACTTCGCCCGTCCAGCCGCCTTTCCCCCTCCCGTCCATTCAAACGAATCACCCGAGAATCTCTCCCTTTGGTAAGCAGTAAGAAAAAAGACGACGACGACGACGACGACGAAGAGAAAGAACAAGAAGAAGAAGCAGAGAACTACAATCCGTCCCCCATTTTGACAAAAACTTCTCTTTTCTCTCTCCCTCTCGTGAGTTGAGTAAAAGTAGCAACAGGAGCACAGTAACAGAGAGAGGGAGAGAGAGATCTCCACAAAGGTCGGAGCACAAAACCCACCGCTCGCTCGCTCGCTCGCCCCAAACCAAAAAAAACAACCCCCCCCCCCCATAAGCGAACGTCCGCGCGCATGAGCGCCAGAGCGCTTGCGTCTACCACATCTCAACGAACATCGTGAATCATCCCCTGCGTATACACTCGCCTTCCCTCGCCACCCACCCAACCCCCCCATACAACAATCCCACCCTGAATCCCACCCTAACTCCCCCCCCATCACACCGGCCCCTTCAGCCCAACCCATCCCCTCGCCAACTCAGCCCAGCCCGCCCACCCGCTCATGCACCTCCCATCCCATCCCCATGCCTCCGATCGACCCTTCTCACACCCACCCACCGATGACAACCGCACATCTCCCCCCCCCCCTTGCGCTCCAGAATACCGCCGACCACCCCACTTTCCCGTGCCCATGTCCGTGTCCGTCGTCGCTCACGGACACGGACACACGGGAAAGTGGGGAGGGAAGGGAAGGGAAGGGGTAGTACGGATGATGATGATGATGATGGCTAAGACCATGTGTATGTGCGCGCCCGTTGCTTGGGGCGGGTTGTCAGCAAGGAAGGTGCGTGTGAGTAGGTAGGTAGGTAGGTAGGTAGGTAGGTAGGTAGGTAGGTAGGTAGGTAGGTAGGTGTGGGTGAAGTGTTCAGCCTTATGGGGCGCACGGAGATTTGCTTTGCGGGTGTTTTTGCGAGGGGATGATGGGCCGTGGGAGCCGTGCGCAGTGTGTACGGCGTGTAGGAGGGATGATTATGACTTGGGTGGGCGAGCAGTGATGAGGTGAGATTTCTTAGGTAGAAAGGAGTACTCATGTTGTGTGTATATGTGTATGTGCGTTACGAGGTGGGATTGAGGGTGGAGACAGAGAAAGGAAGAAGAATGGGTGCAAGTGTTGTAAGGTTCAAGGAAAAAAAAAAACTATTGAGATGTCTAGATTTTTTTATGCGCAAAAATTGTTGGTAGGGATTGTTTACTATTCTAGAAAAGAAGACAAAAGGAATAAAAAACCCCGCCATGGGGGTGAAGGTTTGAAAAGATTAAGGTAGATGCCATCAGATTGGGTGATAATTGTACAAGGGTATGTTGGTGATGGTAGATGAAGAAGCCAAAATGCTATACAGACATGTATGCCTGACGAGACGAACCAAGAGGGGATATAGAAATTACACAGCATAGTGCCAGACGCTATTACCAGGAAACCAGCCGTTTTGAATGGGTTGAAAAAAAAAACCAAAGTCAATTTGTATAGAAAAAACACCTGTAGTGCTCTTTTACAGCATAGAGTACGGCCCCAATTTTAAAAAAAAGGTTCGAAAAGCCCATGACCGTCCGTGGAACCAAAGGATATATGCAGACCGTTGATAAGAAAAATGTTACTGTGTAGTGCCATCCACAGTCCAAGAATGCTTGAGCAGGAATAGTTATCGCCTTCGCCAAGGGAAGAAGCGCCGAGGGGTATCGCATCCAAATCATCCACCATGAATGTCTCGTGTATGCTTGGTAATATCGTAGAGGAGTGTAGCAAATCTGGGAAAATGTTCACCTTAGGGGCGGTCTGAAATCGCCGCCAAGATGAGTTATTGGGAGGTGGGGCTTAGTAGCCAGGGTGCGCGCTCGCATTGTACTTTTCCTCAGGAACATACTTTTCGTCCGTGACATAGTAGGAGTGAGGGTGAGGAGCCGAGGGGTACTGCGTTTGGGGCAGCGGTTGAAGAGCAATGGGAGCCGAGGATCTTCTACCTTGACCCGCCTGGGAAACTGGAATCTGGCTTGGTTGTTGCGATGCCGGGGAGTTCTGGGCCGTAATGGCTTGGGGTTCAAAAGTGCCGGGCTGGGCCATTGGGTATGAGGTCGGCTGTGGGGCTTGGTATTGCGAAGTGGGTCCATGGTGAGAGTAGGAGGTGGATGGTGCGGCTGATGGGTGATCATACGAGTAGTGGCGTGTAGACTGCGAGGAGTAGTGCGACGAAGGAGCCGGGTGGGGCGATGAGAATTGTTGAGGAGATGGAGGGTGAGCGGCATAGTGCTGCTGACCTGTGTATGCTTGAGGTGAGGGCTGTTGAACTGGGTATTGATGGGCAGGCTGCGAGGCACCATAGTGCTGTGGGCTATTGTGAGTCGATGTGTATTGGGATCCGTGCCAGTATTCAGGAACGCCCAGGTGGAGGGGAGCATGTGTTTGCATCACTCCTTGGGCTCCGAGTGCTTGTGTTACGGCTCCGAGCACATGGTGTTGAACATGGCTCGGCTGGATGTGGTGTGGGTAACCGGTGATGAGGGGCATGTCCTTGCTTTCCTCATCTTCAAGACTAACCTTCCAGCCACTGAGGAGTTCAGGCCGAGGTTGAATATCGGCCAGCTTAGGGTCCTGGAATGGCCGCTTGAGCTTGCCACTAACAACGTCCTCGAGGCTGTAGTAGGAAATGACGTGGTGGTGGGTGCCTTGGTACTTGACTGAAATGGTCTTCTTCATCAAGCCGCCCTCCTTGAATTCGTAGCTGTCGATGAGGGAGCCACAGAATCGCCGTTGCTGGTCGGGTGTTAGGCTTTGTGCAAAGTTTGCGTAGACCTTGTTCATTGGGTCGGCATCGCCTGCAAGGGAAGGATCAAAGGATTGGTTCTCGTATTCGTCCTCGGAGTTTTCGAGCATCTCGCCAGTCTTTGACCGCACAGGACCGCTGCTTTCCTTTCGCTTCCTCTTGGAGCCACACGAGGGGTTCAGCGCAGACTTCTTCTCCTCAGGCTTGAGTGCTCGAACAAGTTGGCGGTAAATGAGGCAGTTGTTCATGACGCGGCTGGGTGACCAGTGGACAGCATCGGTCCAGCGCTTGATTCCAGATGCGTTCTCCTCATAGACCAAGACAGTTCCCGAGGTGAGCATCTCGGCGCGCTCCTTGTCATGGGGCCGGCGGCTGATATGGCTAAGGCGGCCCTGGAGTGCGGCCTCGACTACAGTCATGGCATCTTTGGTGGTATCGAGGAAGCCATGCCATGTGGGCTTAAAGGCGGGTTGAGCCTTGACCATGCTGCCTGCGACCTGAGGCCTGGGGGGAGGTGGGGTGCTCGCTGCGGTTGAAACCACACGAGATGAAGCAATCGACTGATGGCGTGGGGGTTGACGCGCTGTCGGTTGCATCTGAGGTGCGAAGCCCGTGTACATGGAGGACTCAAACATGCTTGGATATGGAGTTTGGTTGGTGGTTGGTGGTTGGGGCCAAGACCATGAGTCGGCATCGTATCCATCCACCTTTGGCACGCCGCCGAGGGACATGTCATGTCCGAACGAAGGCATCGTCAAAGTGGATGCCCGAATACCCTGCAACATGGGGAAAGTAGGGGTTTTTATTTTGCTTGCTTGTTTGTGGTAATTGGTAAAAGGTGTTGGTGAGTTGGAGATGTGATTGGAAGACAAATGATCCAGATGGGTTGAAGGATACGGTGTGGGCGTGTATAGTGACCGAAATCACATGAGAGAATCTTCAATCGGAAGCCAAAAAAACAAAACAAAAATCCTGGGGCAACTGGGTAAAGCCTGGAAAGGAAGCTATTCGGGTCAGCATTGGAAAATCCAGGTCAAGTCGTTTTCCAAAAAAAAGGCCATACTCACGTGTGATGGAGGCGGGCAAGGGAAAACAAAAGAGGGGATCAAGATCGCACAGCGCAAAAAGAGGGCGAAGCGTGTGGAACGGTTAGAGAGGTGAGCAGAAGACGCAGGTGGGGCAAGTGCGTATGTGTGTGTGTGTGTGTGTGTGTCTATGCCCAAAGTTGAGGGTGTGATGATGTGGCTTGGGTGGGGGGGGGAGGATGTTGGTAGTTTGGTGGTGGTGGTCGTTGCGATTTGCAGAAGCAGCAAAGTAGGGAAACAGGATAAATGGCCAGGAATTTGGTTGGATATATCTCGAGGCCACAGGGTGGTAGATGTAGAAGTGTGAGGCGCACGTCTAAGCGTAGCAAGAAAAAAAATGGCAAACACCGATATGGGGTATATAGGTCGGCGGCGAGAGGAGGTACCAGTAGGTGGTCCAGGGAACGAGTCGATGTATATTTGGGGGTTATATTGATGCGTCGGCGAATTGCGAAGCTACTAGTATGATCAGGGTTGGCAGGGCCCCAGGACGATAATAGGGAGAAGAGGGAATAGCAGCAACGGCGGAATCAGCCAGCGGACCAGGACATGGCTCCTAACGAGAAGGACGCTATCTCACTCATGACAGCCGGGATGGAGGCGGTCGGAGACAAATGGCTCGCCCTGGCAATGACTCTAAGTGCATGGGGCAAGTCAAGCGTGAGGGCATATGCACGACTAGGACGGGGCAAGCACAAAGGGCACTACGTGACAACGTGCCTGCTTGGGGGAGGAAATGGCATGTACCCGGCAGCCATGAGACGCATACGAGAGGACTGGTCGCTTGGAGGGAGGGAGGGGAGGGGGGGGGTAGGTTAGCCCGGTTGGGGTGGCCGACAGTTGATGGGCACAGTAGCGCAGCGATCGCCCCTGCTGAAGATGCAGCTAGTCCCTGGACGGACAGACTCGACCTGAGGCAGCCCTGCTGGGGTGGGCTGTTCTGGGGCGGCCGCCAGTTTGCGGGTTCTGGCCCATGAGGCGATCAACAGGCAGCACGAGTGTACTAGGACGTGTGTAGCTGTCGACGTCGCAGCAGCACCAGCACCAGCAGTACTCTAGGAACAGTCCGGATGCACCGTCGTCGAGGCCACGGCGCCGCGCCCACCGCCTGTTGATTGACCTAACAGAGCCCACGGGCGCCCACTGCCCCATCCATGGGCGATGCTAGGCTAGCGTGCCATGACTCCGCAGCTGCCGGGCCTGGCGTTAGGGCAGCGTAAGCTTCACGTTCCTGGACGGCGGCCGCTGGTGAGGCAGGACGCGAAACTCTGGCCATGCGGCAGCGCTGAGGCCCTGGTGGGCTCGCAGAAACGGCCGTCGGAGAGGAAAATAGACATGGGCGCGCGTGAGGATGATGAGAAGGGGGGAGAGACGAGTGCGAATGAGGGGAGGGGGGAAGGACGTCGGCCGGCGTATAACAAGGGCCGACGTCGGATCAAGGGCGCCAGAGGGGCAGCAAGAGCAGCAGCAGCAGCAAGCGACAGCACACGCGCGTAAGAAGAGGCACAGCGAGGGGAAGGAGAGCGAGAGTGCGCTCGAGAGCACATGGTGCGGAGGTGGCCAAGAGGGTGAGAGAGGGTGAGAGTAGAGCAGGATGCAGCCGGAACAGCGAGGCCAGGGCTGGCAGGCGTGGCCCCAGGGCGGCGCAGACACTGGCACAGGTTGGGCTGAAGCTCGCGGATCCGGGACGGTGCGCTACCATGTTTCACACAGTTGCGCGCGTGGTTGGCGGGGCTGGCTGGCTGGGGGGGGGGACGGTGGATGGGGGAGAGTGGGATGTGGATAGCAGGCCAGTGGTAGTGGGAGTGGTAGTGGTAGTAGCAGGTAGTAGCAGTAGCAGGTAGGAGGGGGAGTAGGAGGAGGAGGAGGAGGAGCAGGAGTAGGAGCAGGCGTCGCAGCAGGGCAGAGCGACAGGCTGGTGTCGGAGGGCGGGCGACGAGGCCACGGGGCGGGTGTGCCTGTGGGAGTTGCTGGGGCGAGTGGTGTCGGTGAGCTCTCCCTCTGGCGGTTGGGCTGGAGGCGGCACCAGGCTGGCCGGCGGTGCACCGGGCTGGTGGGAGGCGTGAACCTTGGACTGGCGGCGCATCACCCGCAGCGGCTTGGCAGAGGGCGCGTGGTGAATGACGAGGGGCGGCGAGGCGGCGAGGCGGCGAGGGGCGTCGAGGGTGAGGTTGGGATTGGCATGAAGCATGTGCACGCTTTGGGCGGCCGGGTCAAGTGACGTCCGAAAGAGGCCTAGCGCGCACGGACAGAGCATCCTGGAGTGAATCATGCACATGCATCACACGCCCGTTTAAGCAGCCAGTCGACTGCCCAGCCAGCGCGCCCTCTGCGAACTTGGTGATCGCCGTCTGTGCACGGGATTTGCAGCTGGGCCTCTGTTGCGACCCTGGAAACATGTGTTGCCATGGCGGTGTGGGGAAGAGAGAGTGGGAAGGGCATTGGCACTGGCATTGGCATTGGCATTGACACTGCCAGCTCCAAGATGCCGACATGTGCGCATGCCAGTATTCAGTATTGCTACTGTACATGTATGTATGTATGTACACGTGTATGCTATCGACGTACACGTGTAGATTGCACCTATGTATGCATAATACTGTACATACATACATATACATGTACCTACATACACATATACATGGACTGCGCCTGATATTCCTTCCATTTGCAACTGCTAGCTACTAGGTGTAGAGTAAATACGTCAAACCACCCACACCAACCGGGGACTGGGCAATGACGGCACCGTGGCTGATTCATGTCCACGGCCCACGATGACGATGATGCCGATGATGATGCTACTGCTGCTGCTTCTGCTGCTGCAAAAGACGCACGACTAGTGCCCACACAAACACCGACAAAACATTACTGTGTTTTCCATCCACACCCACACCCACACAATCACCATCCCTGTCCACCTTGTTCTGTCCCCAGTCGTGCCCTCTCCACCTCGGTCGTCGAGCTGAATATTGAACAAGGCGAAGCTGGCTGCCATGACTGCCTCGGGTCGGCCTTGATCTCGACCTCATCCTACATCCCACCCTGTGTCAGTAGTCAGGAACGCAATCCTTTCAGCGCCGCCTTGGCCGCCTTTGCCCGCCATGAGTCGCGTCTCGCTCTTCGCCTTTTCATGCACTGACAGGTACCACACACACACGTACACGACGCCTCGTTGCCACTCGCTCGGCTCCACTGCCAAATTCTCCCTCTGTTTCACCCGCAGCCTGCAGACCCTTTCCTACACTGCACTAGCTAGTAGCGGTGCTCTGTACTACTACCACCACCACTACCACTACTGCTACTACTACTACCACCACCGTCATGACCCTCTCTGCATGTAATCTCCAGTTCGTCACCAAAGACGCGCGCCAAATGCAACACGCGCCCTCGTGCGACACGGCTGCAAGCCAGGATCAACGCTGCTCCCACAAGCTCTTAACAAAAGCAATTATACCCTTTCGGCCATATAATACATACTGGTCTATACACCAGCCGTGAATATGCTCAAGTTGCCCGCACGTTCACTCTCCATCGTTGATCACACAGTCCGCCCTCGACTCTTGGGGCGCGAACAGACGGGGACGGGGCCACTCTGTCCCCATTAGCCTCTCCTTGCATCGTTCGTGTTTCAACAAGTCACATCGCACTTTACGGCCGCTCAGAAGCCCCGTCGCCTCCATCGTCTAGCCCCTCCAACCCACCCCTCCCCCAACCTATCCACTCCGAGACCCTCTCCACGACGCCTATCACGCTGCATTTTCGCTGCCATGACCAGATGTTCTGCTACCGTCTCGCTTGCCCCGGATTGCTTCTGACAGAGGCCTCCAGCTACCTCGCAATCTGACCTTTGACTTGCCCGCCAAGCCCAAACTCGGCTGCGATCAGCATTTGAACTTATCAACTGCCTTCCTCCTCCTCCCCCCCCCCCCCCGTACACGCTAACAAGACAGCAGTAGTAGTAGTAGTTGGCCTGTCACGCGCTATACCCCATTCAGCCGCACACATGGTACTCTGCCTACATACACCTGCTGCTATGACGCTGCTATGCAACATGTTGCACAAATTTGGCCCGACTACTCCATGCCAACACGCGCGCCCTTCTGCACGCACACACCGCGTTCTCGCAATCGTCCTTCATCTCTGTCCACCTGTCAATCTGCACTGCTGCAACGCAATTGCCTCACCGCTGCTCAAAGACCAAGACCTTGCCCTTCCACCCCCAAGACTTTGGTGGATGCACCTGCGCTTGCGCCTCTCCATCCGATAGCGTCAGCTCCCCCTTTATGCTCGTGTTCGCTCCATTTTTCCCTCCGACATTCACAAAATCGGCTCATGTCGTCGTGCTACCACCCTCGATGGAGCCTTTTTCGGTTGCCAGTCTTACCGAGCAGTCATCCCCGGGCCTGTTCTATTGACTGATAGCGCGCTGCTTGGCGCCACACGCGTCTTGATTCGCCGTGCCAGGTACCCCCTTGTGTTGAAACCAATCTTTGTAAATCGGCAACCTCCTTTGGACCCAAGCACATGATGGATCATGATCGACATTGGCCGTGAATGGTCCCTGGACGATCACGGAGATCCGGCTCCTACCACTACGCATCATTTTCTCCTAGACCTGCACTAACCCGCCCTTCACACGTTGAATACACTGAACACCTCGCCAGGGCTCACAGAAACTCGTCCTCTTGGTCCGGCACCATCTCGGCCAATCTCTTATTCGCTGGTCTTTCCGCGGAGGGTCCGGCCCGCCCACCTGTAGTTCACACCCCAAGTGCGGGATCCGCGTCTAGAGTCCTACCCACCTCCAGATAACCTGCATTTTCCACTTCTCCAGAGTTTCGAATCGACCACAAATCCGCTCCGGGGCTAATATCTTTTTGGCCCTGCGTAGAGGAAACGTCGACCTCCCTGCCAGTCAAACTCTGGATATTAGTAGGGTGACGGAAGCGGCGATACACGTCTTCTAGAATATCATTGCAACCTCTTTTGGCGCTTCTTCTCCTCACGCCCAGCATTACGAATTCCCATGGTTTCAACCTCCCGACGTTACCCTACCTTACGCCGTTGGCTCTGATGGCCCCGTTTCCTGTCTAGAGTTACACCAATTCTCGGTTCGAAATCCGAATATTTACGGAAACCTTTTCGCTCCGCAAACGGCGACGCAGCGTCCTTCGCTCCCGGCCTATGGCACGCACATCGGCAGGTCCCTGAACTCTATTTCCCACCTGCCATGGGCGCCTTCATGGACCTTGCTGTCCGTCTAGTGCCCCAATAGAGAGTCTAGAAACGCCATGGATTCTCCAGCAAACCGCCACCGTGCATCCGTAAATATCTCGTCGATCCGGACCATCGCCCGTGGCTTGCCCACTTCCAATGTGCGAGTAGATTAGTTTCACGACATCAACAAGCAAGAGATACTGCATCTGCAAACTTTATGACTCGTGCAGACAACTAGCAAAAGACCCTTTGCGGGGCCTCGGACTCCACTATGGTATCCCCAAACAGTCTGTCACCTTGGTCAGCTTGTAACAATCAACCTACTTTGCCCGCTTCTGCACACTCAACAGTTTCACTAGCCGGCTCTCCCAGAATGTCTTGCTCAGCCTCCCGCCCTCTGCCGGCCCTTACGTATGACATGCGTCGGTATCAACTCCGCAATCTTTAATCGCTCCTACTTCCTCAAAAACGCTCCACGACAGGCAATGTGAGCGAGCTGCCACCAGGTTGCGCCAGCTGTGTTTCAAGCCACCCCAAAACCCCTAGCCATTACGCGCATTCTGGAGATCTGCCATGTGGTATTCTTTTTGTCTCTCTCTCTCTCTCTTTCTCATTCTCATTCTCACAACTCTGCTTCTAGGCCCCGGAATTGAGCTTGGTGCGCAATGTTGTACGGAATGACGTGCGTTAGACATGGCTGTGGTTCAAACCTTGCTTCCCATAGCAGGATTTGCGACTCCAATGGATGCCATCGGAGCTTCTCGTCAACGTGGCATTGTCCAAATGTAGACATGTCTACCAAATTCGCAATAGAATACGAATTGCACAATGGGTCAGGTACGGCGCAATGTACTCCATGCGCCATGCATAGTGTACACATGTGACCATGTCGGCATATTTACTCTTTTGGCCGTATCGCTTCGAGTATTACTGCGTCGCCTCGAGTATCACTGCGTTGCCTGTTCGTCCAAGGCGCGTAACACATGCAAAGAATAGACCGAATTCTGTCGAGCGGAATCCGCCACTCCGAGGCCGCTTGTCCCAGACGCTCGTCCATGTTGCAATCGGCAAGCACCAATCTTGTTTCAGAGTGCGAAATCTCTCCGCTTCTGCAAGCTGCTGCATTCATGTGTCTAGAAGCTCATGCCGTAGGGCTGTCGGCAAAAGAATCCGACACAATCACACATGTACGGAACTGCCCGTTCCAGGGTTCAACTTTACGTACATACAGCCAGTTTCATGAAGATCACCTACGGATATACTCTTGGGCTTAGTCTCTTCGCTCAAAGGTGGCAATTCATGTCCCTGTTTCTTTTTTGTCGTAATCGTCGCTCGCCACGTGGATTTAACATTTCACGAGCTTCTAGTTGAGACCATGATATGCTACAAAAGAAATGACGATCGATCGCGCTCGGCCTCTGATCCCTTCCCCCCTCCCTAGCTTCTGGATGGCAAAGTCTATTGTGCTGACAGGATGGAAACGGAGGGCAGGCCGTAGCCGCTTCACATCCTACACTGAGCAGCATGTCAGAGAGGACGTGCGTACAGGCAGTAGTGCTGCAAGCCCGTTTGCACATATTGAGCGGCAAGGACCACCCTGCTACGCCCTTGAAGGCAGTCTCTGCGAGTGTGCTCACCTGCATTCCCGTCGTGTTGGCACGCCATGCCGACTTTTTTGGAGTTTTCATTACCAGATGCTTTCACTCCTTGATACACTTAGACATGGCTTGGTGACGCTGGTTTATCCAAACTTTGGGCCCCGCCATGTATGTGAAGTGCATGACCCGACAGTGTTACGGTGCGGACCGTTGCTCACGACAGATGACCCGAAGAGCGTTTAGTGGTCAGACTTTGGTGGATACGAGGACCGCGGTTGTTGATATTACTGGGGAAGAGGGGGGGGTTAGGTGTCGGAACACCAGATTCAGACTTCTGATGATTATGATGGTGACAAGATTGTGTTGATGATGATGATGACGACGACGATGATGATGATGAAGATTCTAACGATCCTGACGATCCTAACGAGACCACGCCCAAATGATGCCATGTCAATGATTCCATATTGATGATGCCATACCACCGATGTCACGCCAATGATGCCAGCGATGCCAATACCAATAATGCAAATGGAAATGCAAATATTAGCAACACCTACAATTGACAAATAACAGTACCCACAATCGTCCCATATGCTCGACCTACCGCTGTTTCACCCATCGCCGATGAAGATTTCGGCCTGTATTCCGGGGCTAAATCTTTTGCATGTTTCGAAACTCTGCTTGTCCCAGCCTGTAGGATCCCAGAAGTTTGTTTCCTTATTTGCCCGTTCTAAGTAGTTCGGCTCACTTGGTGGTTTTTTGTTCGCTCTTCTCCAGATAAATGAAGAGGTCACTCAAGTGAAAGTCTTGTCTCCACTATAATCTTTCTTGCAACGGCGATAGTGACGATCAAACGAGACCCTGAATTCCGAAGTGATGGAGAGAACAGGAAGGGGCTGCATTGTCATCTCTGCATGCATTGTTTTATGCTAGTGGCATGAGTGGTTATTCCATATTCCATATTCCATAAATTTCTCCTCATCGACACTGTCCATTTGTGAAGCCTACCCCAATATACACACTCTTATCATATCAATATCATCACTACCAACATCTGCATAAAACAACCACATATACCACATCCACAAATCTCCCACAAACACGCCCAAAAATAATCCCTAACAACCCCAGACACTGCCATCTGACCGCATAAGCCACACCCCCTTCCCATCTCTCCCTCCATCTCCCCACCCAATCCAACTCAACCGCCACCCTTCCTTCCATGCTTCCATACATACGAACCTGCATAGCACAGCACAGCAACCCAACCACCACCCCGGCATCACCCGTCTCACTCCTCTCTCCCTGATCCAAAAAATCACGGGGAACGATCACATATCGTTCCCCCTAGGTAAAAAAAAGGCCCTTCGTATATACGGTATCTCCCGTATCACGCACACATATACACATAGCCGGGAAGTGGAGGTTGGAGAGGGCACGAG
The DNA here is from genome assembly GCF_000523455.1 of Bipolaris oryzae ATCC 44560. NCBI lineage: Eukaryota > Fungi > Ascomycota > Dothideomycetes > Pleosporales > Pleosporaceae > Bipolaris > Bipolaris oryzae. Next base: position 13,123 of record NW_006911601.1, read on the forward strand.
CGCAAACAAGGCAGAATTAGGGGTATCCACACTGCTCTCGCGCGCGCGCGTGTGTGTATGTGTGGATCATGATGAGGTGGAGAAGGTGTTAGGGCTGACGCGGAGGATGGGTTCCTGGGCAGGTGAAGGGAAGGGGTTTTGTATCTGAATCCGGCGTATAGTCAAGTATAATACATGTATACCATTGTGTTCTTCTCAGCATCGACGATCCAACGTCCAGCCACTCAGACATGTAACTCTGTGATTGTAGATTTCTCCATCAGTGGGACTTGGATGAGAGAAAAGATAGTTATGCAGTACATAAATCTATTTAGGCAGATGTGGAAATGCGATAGACTTGTCATGTACAAAAGTCACAAGAACACTACAACTCCCCCCCTCCCCCCCCCACCCCAC
>NW_006911602.1:0-13258 GCF_000523455.1 Bipolaris oryzae ATCC 44560
TACTTAGATATTCTACTAAGTAAAAACTATCTATTAGATCTATATATAGACTATAAAAAAGTCTATCTTATTAATATAGTAAATACCTTAATAAGGTAGTATATAGAGAGTAATAATCTTATTCTTAGTATAGTATATATTAAACTCTAGTATAGTATAGCTACTATAGTTATCTAGAATAAGAAGCTAATAGACTCTAGCTATATAAGTAGCTATATACTAGTTAAAGTACTTTACTTACTTTATACTAAGCTTATTAGTTATTTAGCTATTAGCTAAAACGCTAATAGTCTAGTCTAGTAGAAGCCTATTATACTAGCTACTCTAGTAGACCTTACTAGATAGTATTATAAATAGTAGAAGAGACTAGCTAGACGTATTAATATACTTAATAGCTATTACCTACTTATAATTACCTAGCTAGATAATAACTACTTAACTAACTCTATTAGAGCTTATAACTACCTTAGACGTACTAGCTACGTCTATTATAAATCTAGTCTTATTAAAGTTATAGATATTCTAGTTAAGAACGCTATATATCTAGCGTATCTTCTCTACTAGCTTAAACTAGACTATAATTGCGATAGAATTCTTATAAGTAGCGTACTAACTATAAAATCTTCTAGTCTACTTTATCTAAAGCTCTAGCTAGTTTTAGATAAAGTATAATATCTATTTCTTATCTATAGACTAGAGAGATAGATCTTAGCTACGCGTAGTAAGTAATATATCTACTATTTATTATATATTAATAATATAGGCTAGAAAACTACGCTAATTAAGGTTTAGAATCTACTATATAAGAGACTACTCTTTAATTAGTAATAGCTTATAGTTAATAGAGGCTATCTCTAATTATAGCTAGGCGCCTTAGACGTAGGTATATAGTATTAATTATAGTATATTATATACTTTTATAAGAGCGTAGATAGATTATTTTAAATTATTATAATAAGACGTGATAGTAAGACTTATTCTACCTTTACGAGAAGTCTGTACAGAGCGTTGTTGTCGCGGCATAGTGGTGGTTGTGGAGAGAGTCGCGTCAGGTTGGGTGGGGTGCCCAGCTTACTGATCCCGCACGTTAGTGGGTTAATATAATATGTAAGCACTATCGATCCGAGTAACGTGTTCCACTAGTAAGCTAGGCACACTAGTAAGCTGGGCACCCCACCTAACCTAACGCGACTTTCTGTGCAATTAATCTATAATAACCTAATAAAATAAGATAAAATTAAGAAGTAAAGTTTATTATCTAGCTCTATATATTATATAAGTATATCCTTAAATATAGCACTTCGTATACGTTAGCGGCGCGCGCTAACGTCGCTAACTACTCTTACTCTACTTAGTGCCTATAACTACCCTTTCTACCTCTATAGTAAGCTACTACGCCTATTATACCTAGAGAGCTCTACTAGAAGTAATATATTACTACCGCTAGTCTTACTTTTATTATTAATACTAGTAGGCTATACGTAGCTTCTTATTCTCCTCTATAAGTATTATTATAGATTATATTATAAGCTACGCGCTCTTCGTGAGCTAGCGTATAGCAACGCTTATTAGACTATCTAACTACTAGCGTTACTAGCGTAGCCACTCTTAGAGATAGAGTACTTACTACTAAAGCTACTCTACTATATACAGCGTTTCTACCTATATTATAGCGCTACTAGCTACGTCTAGCTACTATAGAGACGGCGTTTAGATAACTATTAGTAATAATAGAACACGCTCTAGATAGAGAGGGACGAGGCCTATTACTTAAAAGCCTACTTAGATATTCTACTAAGTAAAAACTATCTACTAGATCTATATATAGACTATAAGGAAGTCTATCTTATTAATATAGTAGACGCCTTAGTAAGTAAGCTTCTTAATCTTATATCTATACGCGTACTTAAGTAGTAAGAAGTAGCTTATATTAAGTAGCTAGAGAAGATATAACGTATAAGGTAGTATATAGAGAGCAATAATCTTATTCTTAGCATAGTACTAGTTAAACTCTAGCGTTACGTAGCTACTATAGCTATCTAGAATAAGTAGCTAATAGACCCTAGCTATATAAGCAGCTATATACTAGTTAAAGTACTTTATCTACTCTATACTAAGCTCGTCTATTATCTAGCTATTATCTAAGACGCTAATAGTCTAGTTAAGTAAGAGCTTATTATACTAGTAAGACTAGTGGACTTTACCGCGTAGTATTATAAATAGTAGAAGACACTAGCTAGACGCGTTAACGCACTCGATTGCTATTATCTACTCGCGATTACCTAGCTATATAATAACTACTCTACCTACTCTATTAAATCTTATAATAACTTTAGACGTACTAGCAACGCCTATCGCGAATCTAGTCTCGTTAAAGTTATAGATATCTTAATCTAAGACGCTATACGCCTAGCGCGTCTTCTCTACTAGCTTAAACTAGATTATAATTATAATTAGATTCTCGTAGATAGCGCGCTAACTATATAGTCTTCTAGTCTACTTTATCTAAAGCTCTAGCTAACTTTAGATAAAGCGCGATACCTAGTTCTTACCTATAGGCTAGAGAGGTAGATCTTAGCCACGCGTAGTAAGTAACGCGTCTACCATCTATCGTACATTAATAATATAGAGTAGAAAACTACGTTAATTAAGGTTTAGGATCTACTATACGAGAGACTACTCTTTAATAGGTAATAGCTTTTAGTTAATAGAGACTATCTCTAACTATAGCTAGGCGCCTTAGACGTAGGTATATAGTATTAATTATAGTATATTATATACTTTTATAAGAGCGCGGATAGACTATTTTAAATTATTATAATAAGACGTAATAGTAAGACTTATTCTACCCTCACGAGAGGTCTATATAGAGCGTTGTTGTCGCGGCATTATGGTGATTGTGTGGAGAGTCGCGTCAGGTTGGGTGGGGTGCCCAGCTTACTGGTGTGCCCAGCTTACTGGTGGAACACGTTATCTTAAACGCGGTGCTTACTAGTAGAGTACGTAATCGTGACTACTCTGGCCATGGGGCCACCTTCATGATCGAGGAACGGCTAGTAGATTACCAAAGCGTGAAGTTAAAAATTGCAACAGGGCAAGGTCCAAGGTTCATCAGGTACGAGAGGCGATAAACACACGCTGTCAAATATGACGAAAGGCACTGCGTAAGACAGCGAAGTTGCTAACATTCTTGTATGATTGTTATGTATATCCAAACGTCGTCGCGCATCATAAATTCCATTTCTTGAACCCTCGTTCAAACAACGTCCAGCCGCTTAAATCGGGGCTTGCTGCAACCAAGACATGTTGAAATCAATGGTCTTGCCAAGATCTTGTACCTGGGCATCAGACGACCAGAACAGTATTCGGTCCGCCTTGAAAACCAGACGTGGTAGTGAAGTGCCTAGCAGGGATGTGAACAGTACTATGCTATGTGTAACGAGTTTTGTATTATAGGAACGCTAAAATAAGCATCTAGCTCTTCTTTGGATAAATTAATATAGAGAATTACTACGCCATTCTGAATAACTACGACTTAATAGGGTATAGATCGTACTCTTTATAGTATAGCTCCTACTCTCTACCCTGGCCTTTGTCGTTCCCTTGCTAGCGGACCCACGTACATCAATTCTGCCATGTAGCTCAGTATCCGGTTGGATTTACTAAAACAGCTGTAGTCTAGAGTTTCTTTTTTTAAAAAAGCTCTTGGGTATATAAAGGTTCGTATGCTGTAGGGTATTTCAACTATACAGCACCCATCACCTTCAAGTATCCTAACTATCCCCATCATTGCTTTTACTACACAAATATACTGCTGCAATGTATCTGCCTACACTTTCCGTACTACTTGCCGCAAGTGCTTCCATTGTTAGCGCCCAGGCAACGGTACCAGGCCTTGGATGTGTTTGCATGGTATGTTGAAGCTTGCAGATTCCATGACAATATAATAACGGGGACAGGCACAAACCGCTTCAGGCAGAGATCAATCGATGGCCGACCGAACCGTTCGTTGCTGCCGTGATAATTCAGGTGAGTCGGCGCAGTGAAATAAGCAGTGGTTTCTTAAAGTAATGTCGTTGAATATCATTTCTAACGGGACACAGGAACTATGATTAATACAGTTAATTTCTGGGGTCGCGGCAACTTCTACTGTCGTGTCCCGAGCGATGTTACTCCGGCCCTCTGGGATCAGAATTGCTGCCGTAAGTGGTACGGAGATAATACTTACGGATATTGCAATCAGTCGACGTAAGAGCGACACGCACAGAAATGTTAAGCTTATTGTATCCTCTGTACCCCGAGGGGAAAAGATTAAATATCCTCAACGCCGAAGGCGCATTAGTTAATTTCTTCAATCACATGTCGAGTTTTCCGCAATTTTCGGTGTTTATCCTTGAACTTGACATCTGCACCTAGTCCAAAAACAAATACTTAGACGCTTGAGTGCACCACTCCTAGCTCATGATAACGGATGTTATTAGATTAGGAGATAGCAGAGAAGAATATAGCTACTAATGTATTACAACGCTTTGGAGGTGCTACACACAATCTCCAATAAGTACCTTAGCGGACTTGGAAACAGTAGTTGGTTAATTATTACGTTATTAAAATAATAGGATATGTACCTTGTCCCGATTCGCGCAGTACGATCGAGGTCAATATAAGGTTTCTTAAGCTCCGAAATTGAGCTTCTCCTTGCATTGAAGCTACCGGTTCAAGTTGAGTGGGTGAACAGCATGAGGTAGACAGTAGTAAATGTAGGCCTTGAATAGATGCCACACTGAAGAAAATCTAGGTGAACGATTGGGTAAATGCTCTTCGTTTCTCGAATGAGGTTGGTGTGTCGGTGTACATGCAGCACTACAAAAACGGCATTCATCGTGACAACTACATCTTTGAAAAAAGGTAGATAATACAAGGGTTTATGCAAGAAATGGGAAGTCAAGGAGTTTGAACAGTGTCAACAAAAATCTCCAAAACCAATAGAGGATGTTGTATAGACTTGTCTTGCGAAATATAGAAGCTAAACTTTGGGTGCATTATATACGTCATCATACAGCTACCGAAAGCTGCATCTAGGTTTAGTCATACTACTTTTCCTTTCCTATGAACTTGTTTTGCTGAGATCAATCTGACTTTGGCTTATTTTTCTCCCGTACGCGTCATGCGCCGCATCCCATTCGCTGACCTGGTCGTACGGTATCTTTACAAGCACATGTGTTTGCGCTCCATCTCCAAGATCCAGGACCTCTTGGCGTACCTTGTAGCCGCGAAGCTTAGGCAGCCAAATAATCCAGGTATAGTAATAAGCCCCGCAAATGAGTAGGATGCCAATCCCAACCACGATGTAAGTACCGTACCAGAAGCTGACGTCTCCGCCTGTCGCCCCGCCAGTTGGTGGATACCAAGGCATGATGATTAGGTAGAGCTGAACCAAAATATTGAAAATGAGTACGACGTTCCAAACACGGAAGGATGGTGGTGGCAGTCCAAGGCGACTGCGGCGATACCGTAGCACGTAAAGCCCAGCGGCCATGAGGAGACTGAAACAGGCTGAGGGATACACCTGAAGGTCGGTGATGAAAGAGAAAGCGTCTCCCGCCGGCACCGCAAGGATAATGAGAATGGTCAGGGCCCATTTCGTGAAGTATGGTCCTATTGGGGTACCAAATGGCTTGGTGGATGCCCAGAACTGTGGCCAGGGAAGTACGCCTTGTCGACCACACTCTCTAATCAATCGTGAGGATCCTAGGAGAACAGCGATAAGATTTCCGAATGAGCTCAGTGCTATGAGGAAGTTGAGGCCACGGACAGCACCGTGGTCTCCAAACACCTTGGTGAATAGGATGCCGGCGGCGATTGTTTTGCCTGCTAGAATTTCTTCTTTGGGAATTGCGGCAAAATAAGCTACGTTTGCCAGGATGTACAAGATGGCAACGAGCACTACTGCGGCGAATCCATTGTTCCTGATGCTTTTCACCGGGTTCTTTACCTCGTTGACTACATTGAATGCATTCTCATATCCTGCATCTGTATTATATGTTAATAAGTATTGCTAGTTATTCGACCTTTTGTAATGACTTACACGCAAAGATAATCTTGTACATGGCGTTGGTGACACCATATCCCGATGGATCACCGTCAAAAGCATCGCGAAATCCGGCTGAAGGGTTCTTGACCCGAGTGTGTCCGCCCAGCACAACCAACCCTGTGATACCGATGAACACCAGTGTTATCAGTTTGATTGCCCCAATCGCATTGCTAATCCAGTAAGATGCTCTAGTATTGAACAGGACTACCAATACAGCAGCCGTGTAGCAGGCGACCGCAAGTCCCTTCGTTTCCCACGGCTTAGCTTGATAGTCTCCGATTTTAAAGAGGTAGTTGGCCATCACTACCGCGTTGCCAGAGCTAAAAGATAAGATAACCGATTGGATCGCAAATGTGGTCGGAAAAAACCACTTGGGTCGCGGAAACGCTTGTTCAAGATAGGCTACCTCGGAACCGGATCGAGACGGAAAATATGCCGCATATTCCAAGTACACCGATAGCGAAGATATCGACGTGAAGAATCCAATTGTCCAGAAAATCAGACTAAGCCCAACTGAGCCTGTACCTTTTAAAATCGACGCAGCTATAATCCACTGTTAGCTTACCTAAGTTTGGTCAGAATAAATTTCACATACGTGTCGAGAATATTCCTGTCATCGGTCAATAAAAATTAATATCTTGGAATTCAGCAACCAAATACCTGTGCCGATCATCTTTGAAAGGTTCAAGAACACTATCGTGATAGGTCCAACATTGTATCCCAAAGGGGAGTGTGTCTCGACAGGAGCTCCGCTCGCTTCTTGGTAGGCGATAGGAGCATTGTTACCACCTTGCTCCCCGACATATTTCAAATCCCCATCTGTGACTTGAATGTTGCCACTCGCAGTCACCGATTGAATCGCAGAAGCTGATCGGTCTGGGTTCCCACCGCTTTTGAAACGATTCTTAAAGAGTGAAGACATTGCGAAAAATGTCTAATAAGAATCTCGATGGCCCTGTGCGTCACGCTATGTCATTGGAGGGTCGTGGAAGCGTGTAAGCATGCAGCGTAAGACGGACATAGCAACAGGTATATATGGAACTTCAAGGATAAGGCCGTACTTCCGAGGTTGGGGTTGGTTGCAAACCGGAGTGCAGATGTCACCATCGCACGTCATATGCAATAAAATTGTTAAATCCCAGGGCATTGCCTTCGGATAGTTGTTAAACCTATCATATTGTGTCGCGTGCCGAGCACGCGAGAGATAATGTATTTGCGACATCGCAGGGGTACCAGGAAGAGCCAAGGCGTCGGGTCTTCGCCTCGATGGGCAGTTCGTCGCACAGCCTCGTATATTCTTACTGAACATTCGAATCTTTATAGCTGGATAAAGAATTAAGCGCTGTATAATACATGTCTAGGAATAAGTGAAGCACTTGGAAACGATGGAAGTTGTGAGACTCCTGGAATAGTTGACCGACAATGACCAAGCAAAGTTGAAAGCGGGGTTGATGTAACATTCATGTGGAACGTTGTACATGGAGTATGGGATCGCAGTCACATAGGGATAGCTGATAACGATCCCGGCGTATCCCGCCAAGAGCCCTAGAAGGAATCAGGCTCGGATAGTTCATCTTCCAACTAGCCGGCCCTACTCACAATATTGCTATCAATTATATGCCACGTCTAAAAACATATCGTGTGTTACTAATGACAATAAGGTGGCAAAAAAGCTCTATCCCGACTAAAAGCATTCTCAGTTTTACTGAAGTAATTTGAGTTTGCGATCTAGTTAGTAATCTTCAAAAAATATAGGCAGATGCTGTAGTTGGCTTAACTATCCTTATTCAGAAGTGTAGGTAATGCTGACTATCTGAGCAAAGTACATTTGCAGACGTAGTGTATAGGGTCTTGAGATAACCTGTAGATTTTACTCCAGCGGCTTACTCTTTCCTCCACTTGCAGTACGAATTGCTGGCTCCAGCGGAAAAACGGAATTTTCAGGCGATACACCTTCGTATATTGACCATCTTGACTTTAATGCCTCAGGTGTAGGCCATGCGTTCTCAGGATCACGTAGCCAAAGTCGAATAAGATGACGCCTAAATTGCTTTAGCACGGGATTGTGAATAATCAGGTGAGCTGATACTCACTGTTGCTCCGGAGTATTTTTGAATCCATCTCGGGCATGGAAAATACTCAAATTGTTGGCATATTGCACATCGCCCTTTCTAAAACCAAGAGACACGGCATGTTTCTCAGCTAGAAAATGGAGGGCGTCAAGGGCCTCGGCCTGAGCCTCGGTTATGGGTGGCACATCAGAAGATCTTGGCAAACCCCAATAGCCTGTGAACGTCCTTCGTGCGTACTGGATAATCAGTCTCTCAGGAGTAGACTCGGTCTTTGGCTGAAAGTGAAGCAACGGTCGAAGAGCATACTTATCCCCCCTATCGCCAAAACTACCACAAGAGTTAGAAGCCGCTTCTTCAAGTTTTATTTAGTTACAATTTGACGTACTTCTCGCTGGCCCAAGGCTCAGCTAGGGTTCTGATAAGATCGGGCCTCGTTCTGGCAAGCTCGTTGTACACCGTCCATGAGCTGGACAATTTGCTTTCGCCACCCTCCGCAGCAGTCTCCAAACATGCCAAGGCAATAACATCACCCGAATCAGTATGGAATACCTGCTTATCAGTCGTATAAGCAGGTGCTCCAATTTTGTTAGCATCCACGACCGAGGTTAGATCTTTGATATGAGCTAAGACAACATCCGCTGGGTTTCCCTGGTACTGAAAGTCCTGACGCCCTCTAATTGGAGCAACGTGCGATGAGACTCCAGCGTATATGATAATATTCTCCTCACGGTCATGCTTATCAAATGGCAGGCCTCGAAGGACCTTGAAGCCACGTCGGTTATGAACTTCATCGGAAATGTTGCGCAGCTCAGCGTGCAGCTTTGGAAGAGGAAATGTGTCTTGGTTGACAAAGCCGAGTGGTTTGCCAAGAGCTGTTGTTGTTTCAGCATACCTTAATTCTATGCATCAAAATAGCTTACATTTGAAGTATTTTAGCGCATCCTCAATCTCCTGAAGCTCCTCCGCGTTGAGTTCATAGACAAAATTGTACTTTTCCGCAATGTCGCTTCCATCCCATACGAGGTCCGAGTTCAGTTCACGAGGAAATCCATCCGGTAGCTGATTCGATAGCTCTTCAGTAGCCTTTCGGCGGGCAACACGTGCGAGATATTTGTCGAGATCGGGAGCATAATCGATATCGGGTTGGCCAACCGGACCAGTTCTTAATACTTGAGCAGTAGCCATACTAATGTTCGATATACAATGCACGGCACGTTCTGAAAGCCTTGCAGCGGCGAGACTTGATATAATACATAAGTTCGTGTCGCAATGCGATTGGTATATCACGTCAACAGGTGTGGGATGCGGCCTTGATAGCGCAATTGAGCTAACGTCTCGCGTCAACGCGGGGCTGATAGCGTCATGCCCCAGGTCCGGGCCGTCCCCAACGGGATGATAACGAATGTGCATACAGTATACGCTTACCCGCTCTTTTTTCTACCCAGCTGCAGGGATGTTTAGTAAACGGTCGTGAAAAGTATCGGATTACTGGTTTTACTAAAGCTGCCCTCCATCCCTCATTATGGTTTATAGCCAAGTAGGATAGTATGGTAGTGAATATGAAACCCAACAAACTTAGTAAATCTATAGATTAGCTATGTAACCTCTATCTATAGTGTAGATTGTCCTGCCCTTACATTCGCTGCTGCTAAAGCTGTTAAATGAAATTACTTGTGGAGAGTGGATATAGACCGCTGTAAAGGTATTTTTACGTCTTAGCATCAATTAACATCGCAATAGTAGCTATTTAGTAACGATGATTGGTGAGTGGGAGGGGTCATTGCGTTTTCTCGCTCTTTGTTAGGGGTAACCAAACTTTGGTCCCCATACACCCACCCTGGGTCCGTATTCAATGCCTCTTCCACCTGATCCAGAACAAAACAGTTAAATCCATCCGTCAAACCCAATTCTAGACCAATCTTGGAACTCATAGTTTCAACTATCCTCAAGAAGCGTTCTATATTCTCTATTTCATCTATAAACTTACCCTAGATCTACAATTCGCGTAGCATTATATCTTAGTACGGGATTTTAAGATCAACAAATACGCTTCGAAACAAAACATACTCTCCACCACGCCTAAGCAACTTAATTCCTACCATAAAAGCCGCCAGTCCTTACTACAAAAAGGAAGGACTATAGTCTAGAAAAGCGTCCGCTTCTTTTCCACCAGTAATATTTTCCAGTACCTTCGCATCTCTATCCATATCGTCCATTAGAACGACCGTTAATCGCGTCTCTTTCGCACCATGGTACCTTCTTAACACCTTAAGTTTCTCAGCGCTACAAGTTGCAGCCACAATCTTATAGCCCATTACCAACGCAACCAATATCCCGGCTCTTGAAAACTTCCCTGTCGCTGGCCCCATAATGACAGTATAACCGGCCCTGAGATTCGAGGTTGCTAACTCTCCCACAGCTAATAGGTAAGACCCCGCAGGCGCAAAGTCACTAATTTTGTATCCTACTACACCTTTCTTCTTCCCCTTCACCCATTTCTCTTCCAATTTAAAAATCCCTTATAGCGGAACGACTAACAATCTGAGGCGGAAAATCAGGCGATGCAAATATATAAGCAGTTCATGTAGGGATCGAAAGTGAGACTCTGCTTAAAGAAACTCGGGGTCAAAATTCCGGGGGTTTTTTAGTACAAGTTTCTCTCTGAAACCTTTACGCTAGTTACACGTTAATTCTAGCTAGGTGGAGTGAGACTTGCTGTTTTCTTTCGAGATAAGTAGTTCGATACGCTGTGCGCCAAATAGGTACAAGAAATCAAGGCTATAGTCAATGTAGATTGATCGAAAAGAGTTAGAGAACATTGTCATTGTGAGCGACCGTGCAAATACACAGCTGATCGAAGCTGTCGCTACAGGTTCGTGTTGTACAACCAATTCTTTCCAAAACTAATTGCATCAACTTTTGAGTGTGTATTTGAACGATGTTATTCTACGATTGCTTATAGCTGAGTCACATCCTCCCCAAACTGGCGCCATTGCTTTTTGACATCTATATCAATCTTTCCGGAATTTGATGCCACGAGCGTGTCCCTCCCAGCAGACTCATTCGTATACATCACAAGATGTTCCTAGTAGTACTTAGTGTTCACTGTCAACTATACAGACCATCAGTGATGCTTACCTTTCCTAATGTTAATTTGATCGAGCCTTCTAACCATTGCATTGGCTTGTAGACCTTCATGTTGTTTTTCCCCTTAATTAGGGATACGATATTGTCAGCAACAACGAAGGTCTGCATATAGCCCGCTCGTGCCATCTTTGGTCCACCAGTAGCCGCAACGTCGCCAACGGCGAAGATGTTCGGAAAATGCTCATCGGCGATCTGAAGTGTCGGTTTGACAAGAATATGAGAAGACTCCTTCGATATTGAATCCAATGAAAGGCTGGATATGACCGAGCTGTTCGGCCGCTGACCAGTGCATGGGATCTTCGTTCCGTGAGTTGACTAATCCAAAGAAGTTGGATACTCAAGGGACGACTTACAACGAGATCAAAGGTCTCTTCTTCGCCTGATGTTAACTTGAGGGTCTGACTTCCCTCCAAAATTTGTGGCCGTTCATTGAGCCAGACCTCGACGCCCATTTCACCAAGCCTTTTCATTACGTACTGATGTAGCCGTTCTCCAAAGCTTGGGAGTAGTCTATCTCTTGAATGCAACAACACAACACTTTTCTCTGCATGAAAGTCCTTAATATCGCTTGCAAGCTCGACACCTACTGCGCCTCCACCAACAACCGCGATTCGTGCCGCCTTTTCAATTTTACTCTGCAAACTTCTCAACTCTCGCTGCGCATCAAGACTTTCCGTTGCCGTAACCTTACTGGGAAGTGCCGATGACGTGCCAGTGGCAATTACCAGGTATTCATATTCCAATTTCTTTCCATCCTCGAGTCTGATGATGCGCTCATCCACTTTATCAATCTTTCCCTGTACAAACTCAAATATGCCTTTCGGTGCTCCCTTTTCTAAACCTCCATATGGGATGAAAGCGAATTTCTCGTACCCGCTGATCACGCTAAACCTGGGAAAGGCAAACACATAATTGAAATGGGAATTTTTCTCGATGAGAACAACTCGATGTCCAGTGGGCAGTATTTCAGTCAGGTGCTTTGCTGTATAATATCCGGCGAAGGAACCGCCGACTACGACCACGTTCTTAGTTCGCGTTGATGGCAGGGATTTGTAGGTGTAACGGTGGACTATAGCTTTGATTTTGCGGGTCGAGGCCGTTAGGACGAGCGAGGGCAAGTGACGTAGAAGGAGAAAAAGAAGAGTAAGATAATCAGAGACCATTTTATCAACACTGGTGTTAGAAGTTGATGGATCAAAACATACACTGAATCCCTCATGAAGACGGGCCTGTGACGTTCATGTCCTGCTGCCTGCTACTTCCCGTCCCTTTTAATCGGTAAGTCGGAGCCGAGATTTTGGATTGGCGTTCGGATCCGAACTCGCACGTGCCCCATCAGTCCAGATCGATAAATCCGAAATCGCAATAAAATCCCAGCCAGACCGGTGTCGGCATGTCGGCTGACCATGGGATTTTAGTGCTGTACCATAGGCGGCACACTAAACTCAATTTGATTTGCGCTATCCGCATACGGCTAGAGTGGTAGAATTTTCTATTGTTATTTTTGAAATACTTTCGTAACCTATTCTTATTACCCCTACTACACTATTAACTACTACTGTAATTTGTTTCTTTCTTTAATACGAATAAGTTTACAACAGTTTCCTAATAAGTTTACGGTCTGCTATCTTTAAGATAGAGCCTCCGCTTACTCCTTACTCTAAGTCTATTAGATACCATATAACTAGTTAAAATAGGTTTATATCACGTTTCTAATATATTCTAGCTAACCTATATCTAGTACGTTAACCTCGTAGGTATACTAGAGGGCATAAAGCCTTGGCCTACTAGTTAGCTAGTGATCCTCTAGTTTAGATAGGTCTGCTGCCGCTTTAAGAAGGACGGCTATTACAAGTAACAAGAAGGATTCTCTCCTTAATAAGTGACGAGATGGCTAAAGGCCTATAGACGTCCACGTCAAAAGGTAAAAGAACATCGCGGGGCTTAG
>NW_006911603.1:0-13188 GCF_000523455.1 Bipolaris oryzae ATCC 44560
ATATATATATATAGCTTATTTATATCTAGATTACTAATTAAGATATAGCACACGATATTACTATCTAAGTTTAGAGAGCAATTTAGATAGGCAGTAGATCTAATCCAGTAGTAATTAAAACGCTACTAAGTATAATTAGTTATTATAGTTATTACTATATTAGGAAATCTCTAATACTATATATAAAACCAGCTCTTAAAAGAGGTAAGTTATATTTACTTTTTTTCTAAAAAGTCTTTTATATATATATCTATATATATAGATATTTAAATATCTAAATATATTAAAATACTTTACTAACATATATATATTAAGACTAGAGTTTTTAGTAAGATAACGCTAAGATCTATAAAGCTAGAAACGTTGTAAGCTAGTTTAGATAAAATTATATTAGAATCTTTAAGCACCTACTATATAGTCTAGATTTAAATCAAATAAAAAATATATAGAGCTTACTTAAGAACTAGCTTACTAAGTAGCTAGCTAGTAAGCTTAGCGTTAGAAATAATAAGTAAAGTATTAATACTTTTATTACTACTATTCTAGAAGAGTNGTATAAAATACTATAAAAAGATATAGATAACTATATTCTATCTTNACTAAGACGCTATACTAAAGTAGTAAAAGCTAAGAGCTGGTATATAAAGTATTAGTAAGTAAGTAGCTAAAAATATGTAAGTTATTTACTAAAAGTAGACTTTTTTAATATCTTAATATTTAGATAGATAATATATATTAATATTTAGATATATTATTTATCTTACTTATATATATATATATACTAAAACTACTTTATATCTTAGCGCGAAATTTTAACTAGAATATTAATTTTTTTAATTAATAAACTTTAGAGTTTTCTAGTATCTTGTACCTGCTGACTAAGCAGTATATTCGCATCCTAATATTCAATATTAAGAGATTAGCTATAAAATACGCTAAAAATAAATTTTTTTGCTTTATAATTGGCTGAGATATATAAGTTTGAAATAAGCTACTTTTTTAAGTACTTTTTGTTTATCACCCCACTATATAAAATATACAAGTGTATAATAAAGCTATAGCTAAAAATTAATAATTAGCTAAAATAAGAGATTATATAGTAGAGTATATTTTACCTATAAACTATCCTAAATAGAATAGAAGTTAATTTTTAAGCTCTTAAATAACTTTAACTTCGCGTAGCTAAATACTATTATGTAGAGATACTAACTAAAATAATATATTATTTTAAAATAGTAACCAGCTATCTTAATAAGAAAAAGCTATAAATCTTATCTATATCTAGTTAATATATAATTAACTTTTTAATTTTCTAGATTAACTAACTTATAATTTTAGTAATAATATAGAATATTAAAATAATACTAATTAGCTAACTATTATTTAATCTATAGCTAATAAAGACTATATAAAACTAAGTAAATACTATTCTATGACTAATTAAGAATAGAGAAATCTTTTTAATTACGCTAGTATTCTAGACTTTATATAAAAGTTTACTATATATAAAGTAGTTTTATTATAAATATTTATTATATCTAGATACTAATTTTATAAATAGAATAATACTTAGAACTAAAATAATAAATATATATACTAATAATAGTTACTAAACTATCTTAATTACTATAATAGCTTAAAGTACTAATAATTATTAAATAGCTTATATACTTAGAGATTATAAGACTCTAAGTAGTTTTATAAGCTCTCTATACTATAATTATAGTCTAAAAGCTTATTTAGCTCTAGCTAAAATTTCTAAGTCAAGAAAATTGATAAAGAGAGAGGTTTAACTTACTAAAAAGATAAACTATATCTAAGTACTCTCTATATTAGAGAAGAAGAGAAATTTAATCTTCTAGAATAGTAGAGAGTAAAAAAGTAGATCTAGTTAGTAAAAAAAATAAACAATAAAGTAGTTTAGGAAATTAAGAGATAATACTATCTCTATATAAGCGTCTCTATTTATTATACTACTATAATTAATTACTATAATAAATTATATAATCTCTAAAAGTAAAGTAATAGTTTATAAATAGAGTTTATTAATAAAAAATACTATAGAGTAAACTAAACTCTATATAAAGCTATAAAGTAATTACTATATAATATATAAAAAACTTAAGTAATTATAGCTAATAGATATATAAAATCTATCTAGAGATATAATCTAGATTAAATTAAGTTATATAGACTTTAGATAGAGATAGTAGTAGAAGTTCTTAGTATTAAATAGTAGTAGAGGTTAGAGTATATAGACTCTAGATAGTAGTTAGGTTAGATCGCACCTCTATAAGACCTAACCTAACTACTACCTAATACTAAGGGCCTCTACTACTACCTCTACCTAAGGTCCGTGCGACCTAACCTAACCTATACTATACCTCTAGGTAGACTCTACCTATTTACTAGTCTATATAAAAGCTAGCTTAGCTTTTATTACTAGTATATGAATAGAAATAAGAATGTAATATCTTAGCTAAGAAAGCTAGAAAGAGAAAATAAGAAAAAATAAAAATAAAAAAAGAAATATAAAGAAGAATAAATTTTAATCTTTTAGTAATATTTTCTTTCTCTTAAGAGAGGTTATTAGAAGGTAGCCTAGCTATTCTATATCTCTCTCTATTACTAAACTACTCTTTAGTACTAAGTATTTAGAGAGCTAATAATAGCTTAGCTAGATATAGGCTAAAGTACTATAGTTATATAATATAGTATAATATACTAAATTATAACTAGTTAGATAGAATAGCCTTTAGCTAAAGTTTTATATAGCTAACGGCTAATATAGGACTATAATAGAATAATAATAATAATAATAATAATAATAAAAGGTCTTTAGCGCGTGGGCTTCACGGCTTGGCACTAGTTGCACTTGATTTCTTAGGATGGATTTGTATATATTTAGCTAAAGTTACACCTAGTCTGAAAAAACTCGAAGTTGGTGTTAGTTAGTCGCGGTATTAGGTAGGGTCTTTATAGAGTAACTATTTTAGTCTACTAATTAACTTGCTATATAGATACGTTAAACTGTCGGAGATGGTCCACATTCCTCTAGGTTACCGCCGCTCCGAACCAACTCCGCCTAATAAACCCGATATTCTGCCGAAAACCTGCACCCCTGTCAGCATACTAATAAGAGTTCAGTCGTAAGTCGTATTCGCTTGATTATGGCAGCCTGGCTGCGATTGAAACTTTACGAAGCAAGAGCGTACTAGGAAGACACGACCTACCCTTGTAAAGTATCTATTGTGGTTCTACTCTGTTTGCTTTATCGACTTGTCGACTTCATAGCAATCTTCCTGCTCGTTTCATGCTACAGTATGCGGAGCATCGTTTCGGTCATCTCGTACCGCGAGGTTGACAGCTGGGTACTTCTTGGAATAACGGCATCCAGCTGCCTGATTACATGAAAGCTCAGTACGCACCGACTTTCGCCCCACATGGCCATATTCAACCCGCGCATTATTGCACACTTATGATCACAAATAGCCCAATGTTGCACGACTCAAGGCCTTGCACGACTCAAGGCCTTGCGTACGTCTTGGCCTCCGTACTAGGACGGCTAATCTGAGCGATCCTATGTCGTGTATTTTGGAATAGCTAGTAGATATTCTTTGGGCTTGTATCAACTTCATTGAAGTCGCGCATTTGGTCGCACAATTGCCGTCGAGTTCCAACCAGACATGCCTCCGAAGGTAATGCAAGTGGCAAGCACAGAAGTAGAAAGTGCTATTAACTGCATGATCTCTCTATAATTTCCTCCTTCTTGCCTCATCTGCTGTCAGAGCGCCTGTTGATTGCGGGCTTTCTGCGATACCGATTCTCATCAGGTAGCAAGGGTAGTCGTCACACGGACAGAAAGCGGCAAGGTTGTAAGGTCCACATGGGAATTGATGACGACAGCAACTTGTTAGGCGTAACGGCTGCTGCGGCGGTGTTACGCTATCTGCGTTAGCTGTGGCGCACACGCTCTACTCGTCGTGGTCCTCGCTCTATTATATCCTCAATGTGGGTCGTTAACAAGCTCGCCAAGGTGCAACAAGCAGCCGAAGCATCCAAGTCAAGCTTTGAGGTGGATCTGGGGATAAATTGATAGCACGCACACCGCAAACGCATTCGGAAATCTTTAGCCGATGCCGCCGACAGTATTGCCGAACATCCTATCAACTGGCCTCGCTACAACAGCTTCAAGCAGGATGCGCGCCGTGCTCGTCGCGGTATTAATTTGCACACGGGGGGCGATAATGTAGTCTCCAAAAGTTGCGCCGATGGACACGTTTCAGCCACCCGCTTGCAAGGGCTCGCATCCACCGCGATTCGCTACGTATCGAACGGGAGTTAAATCGGACTCGGACTTCCTATACGCCTGGTTTACTCATTCGTGGGATTGGCTTCCCCATCGTTTTAGCGTATAGGAATGACGACTGCTACACGTTTGTCATCACACCGGCGTGTGTTGGGTACGTGTGAATGATAGGATAGATCGGCATCGCGAGATAACTAAGTCTGCGAAGCGAACATTGAAAGGCCATATAAATAGTGCTGGTCGAGTAGACAATGGCGGCGTCATTGAGTCCGAATAGTCCGCCAGAAGCACCACGGTCCGTCGTCAACATGAGATACTCCTTCGTACACGTCCTCTCGTCCCTAGCCGGTTCTGCTCTCGCATTCCCTGCTCCTCAAGCATCTGCCATACCTGATCCTGTTGATCCATCAGCTGTAGCTAGCGATCAAGTCCTGCCCAAAGGAGCTTCAGGCTCTCTTCGTGGCTCAGAAGCATTGATCGGGTTCGCAGCAGCAAACCCAATCTCCACCAAGTCGACTGTCATTCCACCTGACGAGTTTGAGCTTGGAACTGGACAGTCCGCAGACCCTGACGAGGGTCTTTACATTGATCTTACAAATGTGAAGAACCCTCAGCCCATTCGAGGTGGCACTACTGGGCCAACCGACCCTGGACCAAGGTGAGTTTTGGGAACGGTATTACGAGATATCATTTCTGCTAACAATCATACAGGACGGACGCCTACGACGCACTAAACAGCGACATCTTCGCACCGCCTACCACTGATGCAGGAGATGTAGGTCAGGCAAAGTGGCCATTCGGATTATCGCACAACCGCCATGGTCTGGCTGGTGCTGGTTGGGCGCGGAACCAGAACGTCAATCAACTGCCAATCGCAACTGCGATGGCAGGTGTCAACATGCGTCTGAGCCCGAATGCTTACCGCGAGCTTCATTGGCACAAGCAGGGCGAGTGGGCTCTGATGTGTGTGAACCACGTACCCTGCAACTCTTAATATGCTGACATGAATATCAGGCTTAATGGCAGCGTCCGAATTCAGTCGATGAACGAAGCCGGCCAGACTTTCGTGGACGATGTTCAAGAGGGAGATGTGTGGTTTTTCCCTCCGGGTATCCCACACTCCATCCAGGCATTTGACACTGGTTGCGAGTTCTTGCTTGTATTTGACAGTGGTGACTTCTCCGAAGACAACACTTTCCTGCTCTCTGAGCTCATGGAGCGTAACCCCAAGGAGGTCCTCGCTAAGAACTTTCGTACCACAACCAAGACATTCGACTCGCTACCTGATGGCCAGCTCTGGATCTTCCCAGGTACTCCAGCTCCCAAGAACATTAGCGAGCAGAACGTCACAGGCCCTGCTGGTCTCATTCCCAAGCAAACACAATACACATACCACTTCTCGCAGCAACAGCCACTTAAGGTCCCTGGCGGTTCCATCAAGATCCTTGATCCCACTACCTTCCCCGTTGCAAGCAGCTTCTCTACGGCTTTGATCACCGTCGAGCCCGGGGCGATGCGCGAGATGCACTGGCACACCACTTCAGACGAGTGGACATACTTTCTGCAAGGCTCTGCTCGCCTGACCGTCTACCAGGCTCCCGGTTCGTCGCGCACATTCGATTTCACGGCCGGAGATGTAGGCTACGTTCCAGTTCCCAATGCTCATTACCTTGAGAACACCGGCAATGAAACATTAGTTTTCCTGGAGGTGCTGCAGGCCAAGGAGTACTCTGACATCAGTGTCAACCAGTGGCTCGGCTTGACACCGAAGCAGATTGTAAAGGATCACCTGAAGGTCAGCGATGGCTTCTTGGCGACATTGAGGAAGGACAAGCCTATCATTATTCAGGGTAACCCTGACTTGACCACCACCGATTTTACGCCTACTGCTGGCGGGTCCTAATTTATAAACTCTGTGGCTGGTAGATAGGAAATAGCATATAATACAGTGCGCAATTATACATCCTTCTGCCTCGAACCCATATCTCGTTGTGCCATAGTACACATAAAACCAACACCAATCATGTTTCATAAGATCAGCCGGCTGACGAGTCGTCCTATATGTCGATCCAGATTTAGGGTCCTCCAGAGATCTATGCGAATACGAATGAATCCATTGCTGGAGTTAGCGTGCAATTGTACACCTGTGCACAGCCTTAGAGCTAGCAAGATAGAAAGGCCCTTCTCAGTACCGGAAACGCAAGGCTCATGAGTAGATTAAAAATGCCATCACCATCATGTGTATCATTAGGTATCTCGAAACCTCCCAAGACTGAGAATGCTGCCCCTGGTGAAGCTGTCCCTTAAGATTTCTCCGTTACTGTGACCGCGGTGGTGTTTTGATGACTTGCTCCACAGTCCAGGTCTGCAGGATATATCCTTCGTGCTGCGAAATTATATGTTTTTCCTCTTCGATGAACATCGAGGGCAGCGTGATCATTCCGCGCAATGGCTGGCTTGATTGAGGTGACGGAGTCTTCGACTTCTTCGGTCCCTGAATCTCCGTCTAAGTGCCGCCTCTCGGATCGATGAGCACCAAATAAGCCGGACTAAGACTTCTTCTGTAGCCACATTGATCCTTCCTCTCTCTAAACAATATGCCAGACAGAATTATAGTCTAAATGGAATTATGGTTAGATAGCGCGTTTTACCCCTACCCATCTACCCACCAGTTCGCAGTAACAAATGCCGTCCAAACGATGTTTCAAATTAATCTAGTTCTTATATCAGATAAAGAAAGCTCTTGCGGGTTTAATACACTATATTTTATTATTATAACTAATACATTTCTGTACTCACAGTGCCGCCAGCGACGGTGCGGCAACGATGGAGACAGGCTAACCGCTCACTCCCACTCTATAATGCGATGAAACCTGCTCGGTTTCTTCTCTCTCAACGACTTTAATAATTGATAAAACTCAGGCTAAACATGAAGTTGGTGTGCACCAATTACATGCATGCGAAGTTGCTAACAATCAAGTTGATCGGCAGATTGATTCGCGAACGTGCCACATCACGCTCCGTGACACCATGCACGTCCCTGCCTTTGGCACGTTCGCGAATCAATCTGCCGATCAACTTGATTATTAGCAACTTCGCATGCATCAACTTTGAACCAATTGCGATTTTAAGAAGCTAAGCCTAGCCATTGCATACGATCTGTAGTGGCGGAATATAGGAAGATGCGGTTTCTAACTACTGATAGACTGTAATGGAATGACAATAATAACAAGAGACAGTAGTTAGTGATGATGGTTCATTTGCCCTAGAAGTATCGGCTAATTACCTGTCCTATGGCCTAGGATACGTCTGATCAAACGATGCATATTCTCCGACCAGTACTAGATATCCAAGTCTTGCATAATGCTCCGCCTGCTTTGACTTCTTCTCCAATCAATCTATGGCAGTGCTGCTAACAATCAACTCAATTGACGACTCCGAGATTGATTAAATTGATTGTTGCAGAGTCTGCTTCTTCAGGCGCGAGGATGACTATGGAACTATATTAACTTCGCGTGCCACCGCAGTATGCGGCTGGAGCGAATCAATCACTTCCCCTCGAAGTACGCGTGCGACTACTGCGCTGTGATATGCTTCAAACTCGCTTTCTTTGCTTTGCCATACATTATCCTTCACATCGAACAGCATGCGCCTACAAACACCTGGCGCCCAGTCTTGTATAGTGTCGCAGAGGGTCGAGAGACTGAGGAACTCTAGGCAAAGGCATTGCCCAATTTCTGTAAGAGTCGGCTCCCACGTATTCCGATAGTCTCCCAGTCGTACAAGAGACGTGCGTACAAGTGTAAGACAGCGAAGCGTATCCTTGTGCGCAAGCAGAAAACCCATCAATGTCTTCCGATCGGTCGCTATCTCTAGTTCAACGCTGCAGATCTGATTCCAACGCGAGTGAAGACTAAGATGTGAAAGTAGCATCATGGAGCCTCGCGCCTGTTCTCTCTCTTGGCTCCCATACGTTGGACGAAGATAGCCATCAACAAGTCTCCCGAATGCTAGGCTCAATTGTTGGAGTTTGGTAGCACTAATGAGAAAGTAAAGGACGAGCTTCGCTGCGGTCTCCATGCAGCCTGTCATTTCGTCATTATCAGACACACTGCAATCGAGACAAGTCAGATCAGAGAACGCGCACGCCATCGCTTGCAGCCGCCTATAGAGCAGCTTAATCTCGTCAGATTCTACAAGGCCAGTACGGGCGTATGCGTCTGCTTCTGGCGAAGTCGCATGAATGGATCGACAGAGACGTGTAATCTTATGACTGCCGCTGAGCCTTAGAAGTTTCAAGCGCGCTGGTGTTGCGAAGGCTGGGCCGCCAATATACATGCTCATCTTCTGTAGCCTCTGGCCTTTTCCTCTAAAGTATGCGAGCCTTTCGAGCACGATCGACAATTGTAGGGCATCAATGTCTTCGTCTTCATCGTTATTCGTAAACCCAACAATATAGTCGGGGTGGAAATAAAGGTCTCGCCATCGAAGAGCCCATGTGTCGGTGTCAAGAAACCTAGGCTCGTGCTCAAAGGCCCTTAAATTCGGCAGTGTCTTGAGGGCCTTGGAAAATTGAGTAACTGATACATTTCCTGCTTCTGCGTTTGCGATAGACCGAGCGTCTTTGTTTTGCAGCTCGCGGTCTGCATTGTATGCTTCGTAGAGCGCATTTTTCTCTTCTTTGGACAATCTGGCCCACTCTTCGTATGGCATGAGCTGACTACGTAGTTCTTCATCTTCGTAGTAAGTTGTATAACAGGTCTTCCATGGGATGTAATCTGGAGTGCCTGGCTGGTGTATGCCCTTCACCCAGGCGTCGAAGTCCGCAAACTTCCGGTATCCACGAATTCTGCGGAGCGCGATGGTCTTGACAAAACAGTTGAGCACAGAGTTCTGGGAAATGTTATACAGGGACTCGCAGCCGTGCTCGCAGAGCTCAAAGTTAATCTCCTCAAAAAGGAGAGGCGTTGCGAGCCCGCTTAGGCTTCTGCAGGTCTGCCTGACCTGCTTCCATTCCCACACATCGACGTATTCTAAAACTGAGGTTAATAGCTCCGTTGGAAGATCAAGAAGTGACATTGCGCTGCTGTGTGTTGTAGGTAGTAAGAGCGTGAACTAGCACTTGGTAAGTAAAAGTGCGGGGTGCTGGTCTGTGCGCGCACCAAGACTAAATTTACAAAGGTTCCGTTCGGTGTCCGTGAGTCAACCGTACTTAGGGTTGACTTAGGGTAAGCATTGTTAAGAGCAAGGCCATTGGGTAGAAGTGATACAAGACTTCAGGTGTCAAGAACTCTAGAGGTTCGTTTTTGCGGATGAAGCAACAGTGTTTTATGAACAAAGATTTCTCAAGTAACTTATATAGTTATTGTACTTGTACTCGTAACTTAGGTTGAACACATTGAGCTATAAGGGTTCGATGCCTATTGCTATATACTAAGGAGTGTGGCTTGCCCAATGTTGAGCACTGTTTTGCTCAATACTGAGCACTGTTTTGCTCAATACTGAGCACTTGTGATTGGCTACTGTGCTATCTACTGATTGGTCGAAAGTGCTCACCACCGAGCACTGTGGGTTCTGCTCATTACTGAGCGCCTGCTTATTCTTGAGCAGTCACGTCACTGTGGCACGGTAGGAAGGATTGCGGCACAGCATTTTAGGTTAAATCTTTCAAACTACTAACAGCTACTGGGATGTAATCGCTGTGATTACTTTGTAAGTCCTTTTTAGATGGGTGTGTTCATGGATCGTAACAAGCATAGTTATTCCTAAGCCCAACTGGCAGCGCAACCCCAAGTTAGCACGGGCCATACCCACGAACACCAACTCTTTCCCTTATTTTATCTCATAGCTCACGCTACATAGGTCGCATGATAATAAAATATAGTGCATTGAACGCGTACGAGCTTCCTATATATAAATTAAAAGTTGCATTTATTTTGAATATAATTCGGACGGTATTTGCTACTGCGAACTAGTGGGTGGATGGGCAGGGGTAAAACGTGCTATCCGATCATATTATTATTCTATTATAGTCCTGTATCAGCCGTTAGCTATATAGGACTTTAGCTAAAGGCCATTTTATCTAACTAGTTATAATTTAGTACGTTATACTATATTATATAATTATAGTACTTAAGTCTATATCTAGCTAAGTGTTATAAGTAACAAGAAGGATTCTCTCCTTAACAAATAACGAGATAGCTAAAGGCCTAGGGACGTCCACGTCAGAAGGTAATAATTAACGCGGGGCGAAGATCACGTCACATAGCACCTCACCAAGATAGGATATCTAGAGATGCTAGACCCTTAGGAGATGCTAGGACATCTAGAGATACCAACGACATCTAAGATACTAGAGGCTTAGCTAGATATTAGAACTAGAAGTAATAAGGATATAAAGATAGATAGATTTTATTATTTACTCTTATTATAGTTAACTTAAATTATACTTTCTTACTAGTATTTTTACTTTATAAGATAGTTATATATTAGTCTATTAAATAGATTAGCGTTATTAAACCCTTAGTTATATCTATAACTCCTTTCTACTACGAATTGCTAGACAACTCTTACGGCGCTAACCCCAATCCTACTCGCCCTAACCCGGATCGAGCTAGAGAAGTATTAGCACTCTAGACCCCGTGTAACACTAAGCTATTACTAGCTTTCTAGATACCTAGTACTAAAGAGTAGTTTAGTAATAGGGAGAGATATAGGGTAGCTAGGCTACCTTCTAGTAAGCTCTTTTAAAGAAAATAAAATATTACTAAAAGATTAAAATTTATTCTTCTTTATTTTTCTTTTTTTATTTTTCTTTTCTATTATTTTTTCTTTCTAGCCTTCTTAGCTAAGATATTACTTTCTAATTTCTATTTTTATACTAATAATAAAAGCTAAGCTAGCTTCGATACTACTTATAGTATAGAGTAATAATAGAAGTTTAAGTACTTTTTAGTTAAAACTCTTTTTAATCTAGTTTCTTTCTACGCTATAGAAGCTATAGTATAAAAGTAAATACTTTACTATTTATTGTCTCTTATATCTATAAAGCTTTTATTCTCTTTTTTTAAATCTCTTTAAGTAGATATTAAAGTATCTATATTCTATCTTAAGAGAGTAGAAAAAGCTTAAAATATCTCTTTTTATATCTCTTAGAATTACTAGTTAGTTTTCTATTTTAAGATTAAAGATAGCTCTATAGGTAGTCTTTTTCTCTTTTGCTATTTCTCTATACTTACTCTACTCTTCTACTTAGCTAGCTTATTAAAAAAGCTTAATCTTAGTACTTAAAAAAGCTACGTTTATTTATAATATTTTTAATATTTATTTTAGAGCTTTCTTTTCTAAGAAATCTACTATTTTATTTATTTTAATATCTATATAGTTTAGCGCTTCTTTTAAGAAGATCTTTACTTTTTTTTTAAGAACAGCTTTAAGTGTAACGGGCTGAACGCCCTTTGGATAGCTCCTCGATGGAATCTCGGGCCAAGCTGCGCGCGCACCATCTGAACTACGTTCAGACTGAGCAGCGCTCAGACAGCACGCTCAGACAACGCGCTCAGATACTCCGGCATAACCTTTCTCNTTGGATAGCTCCTCGATGGAATCTCGGGCCAAGCTGCGCGCGCACCATCTGAACTACGTTCAGACTGAGCAGCGCTCAGACAGCACGCTCAGACATCGCGCTCAGATACTCCGGCATAACCTTTCTCTAATAAAGTAAATAAACACTACGTAAGTAGAGTAGATAGCTTCTTATTAAATATAACCTCTTATATACCTTGCGATTACTCTCTAGAGCGTAGCCCCTTATATTTTATATTTAATCTTAATTAGATATAAGCCTTCGGTAGACTATCTTCTAACTAAGCTTTAGAGCGTATTATTAGCGTACGCTAGTAACACAAAGTTGGTGCTATAATAGGTATAAAAGATCTTTAGCGTAGCGTATAGATAGACTATTATAAGATAGTATACCTAAGGTAGAGCTTTATAAGAAGATTAGCTATAAGAAATAGTAGGTAAATTAGTCGCCTAGGACCTATCTAAAGCCCTATTATATCTTAGAAAGCTAAGCTGTAAGCATAATATCGCGTAATAAACTATCTAAAGGCTACTTAGGTCTAGCATATAGATAGCTAGAAGTAAACGTTATAGTAAAAAGTCCTATTAATCCTCTATTAGATAAGGTATAGGCTATATAACTACTCTTAATTAGAGACGGGATCTTATAAGCAAGACGGTAAGACGTAAGTCTTCCTAGGGACGTAATCTAAAAATAGTAACTAAACACTATTTAGATTCTAGCTAGTAATAAGGATAGCTAAAAGTAAGCCCTACTAGTCCTTACTAATAAGGAGTAGGCCGTAGTCTAGAACTATATAAGTAGATTAAAGAGCGATCTAAAGCCCTACGTACTAGTAGATAAAGAGATAAGATATCTAAAAATAAATTAGAAGATAGAGATTAATATTCCTAACTTAAACGTAGAAGAGCTAGTAGCGTACGCTACTACTAAGAGCTAGATAGAAGTCTTAGATAAAGAGATCTTACGTAAGATTATATAGATACTAAAAGAGAATAGATAGAAAAAGATAGTAATTAGCCTAATAATTAAAGTAGTTATAAAATAGTTAATAGTAGTAAGAGAGAGAAGCCTACTAAGGCAAGAGAGCTTACTAAAGCGTGATTAGAGCGCTATAGCTTAGATAATAGAGTAGATAGTGTAACTTCTAGGCCTAATAGTTAGTCGCTTAGAAGCACTTAAATAGAAGTAAGCTAAAGGACGCTTAGGGACCTCCTTAGAAGTTAATACTCTACTACTACTACTAATAATAACTACTAAGCTAATAGCCTATAAGAATAAGTTTCTAGACCTA
>NW_006911604.1:0-12363 GCF_000523455.1 Bipolaris oryzae ATCC 44560
TCAAGGCTCTTTTGATGTCCCACGCACTCCCATATGCCTCTGAGTGACACTACTGCCGATACTGATCCGAGTAGCCTTGCCTGCGCCGTTACACCATAGTGAGTAACTCTTCGAGAGTGGCTCACTCTGCCAAGGCGTGAGCGCTCACTCGGCTCACCGTGAGCTGCGTGAGCCATCACATGACTTCTCGCGCTAGAGCTCACTGTGCTAAGCGTGAGCTGGTCACGTGACTCTGTATCTACCAGTGTAGGGTTTCGGCTGCGCCGTAACCTGATCCGATCCAGGCTTCTGATTGGCTCGGGGATCTGGATCGTAACATAATTATACTCTACTATATAAGAAAAGAACTAGTACTCCTAGTTTTTAGTAGAAGATAATAACCTATTATATAGTATAAAAAATCTAGATAGTTTACTTACTGTCTATTGCAGGAAGTATAGTATTATAAGTTTAAAGTACCTAGTAAACTTACTTAATTTAAACTCTATTAAAAGCCTATAGAATGTTATTAAAGAGATAGTAAAACTAAGACTTTATAAGATATTTTTAATTAAAGAGCTAAAGGCTGCCTTATAAGAAGAGTAAGTAAAAATTGATTAAGAAACTATTTAGAAAAGGATAGATAAAATACCTAAGAGGTATAGGCAGGTATTTTAGTATCCTTAGGTTTAATACAAGGGTTAGGTCTAGTAAGCTAGAAAAATAAGAAAAAATTACTTGTTACTGTAAATAGTTATCTTAAGAACCTTAATTTTTAATTTAAATTAATTTAGATATATAGTGCAGCTATGCAATTTAATTTACTATAGGAAGTACTAGGAAACTAACATTTTAATAAGGCGATTAGTTACTAGAAGTGTCTTATTTTTTTCTGCTAGGGGGTGCTTTTTACATAGAATAATGCAAGTGCAATTATTTGTTAGAACAACAAGCTTAGGGAAAAGTAGGAGCGTATTGTAGAGTTTTAGTAAAAGTAAGGTAAAATTTATATTGCTTAGTGCAAATATGCTACGGAAGCGCGAAGCAACTTAGCATGAACCAGGCTGTCACGTGCTGTCACATTGTTACAGTATAGCTAGTACTACTTTCAACACTAATTTATTAATATATATTTTCAGAGAGAGGAAAATTATAACATGTATAAGAAAAATATTCCGTAGATAAAAATAATAGAAACCCAATTCCGCCTGACTCTAACAGCTACGTAGAAACAAGAGAAAACGCCTTCTCGGCAAGTGATTGGGCCGTCATGGCATGCCCCATGAAATCCGAAGTAGGAATATCGGCTCCCAACTGCTTGTAGCACCAATTCCGGAGATCAGTGCCAATCATACTGTCCATACCATAGCTCGAAAGCGGCTTCAATGGATCGATATCGTCGACATCGAGATTGAAGGTCTTTGCGAATTTGCCAATAACCTGCTCCAAAACGCCTGGTAGATCAGCAATCTGTTTTGTGTTTGTAGTCCTAGCGCCGCCCTGGCCAGCATTCATAATTGCATTGAGAAGGGGGCCAACGCGAGGCTGCTGCCAGAAGCGAAAGTCGTTGATGTCAATGTCGGCGGAAAGCTTGCAGGGCTCAAGCCCAGAGACAAGGAAGCACGTGGCATCTTGGTCAAACAGCCATTTGGACGCTGGTTGAGGACCCATGCCTGCTTCTATCAGGCGCAAAAAGTCTTTCTCGTCAATACCGTGAATGCCTGAGCGAGCAATACCTTGCTCAATGGTCAGACTCTGGCTGACGAAACCAACTTCCAAGACCATGCTAAGCGCGATAGTAGTGGCGGGAAGGCCTTGACGACGTCGGAAACGAGCAAAAAAGTCCAGGAATGTGTTTGCCGCACAGTAGTTACCCTGTGTTGGAGCACCAGTCATGGCAGAGATAGAGCTGACCATGATGAAGAAGTCCAGAGGCTGGTCGAGAAGGACATTGTGTAGGTGCCAAGTACCAGCAACTTTAGGGTCGATGGCAACATTCCAGCTGTTGATATCGTAGCTGGCAAATAGACGGTCCTGTTTTGGCATGACATTAGCTAAACTTCAAAATAATGAGTGTATCGCACGATTCGGGGAACCCTACATCAAGAGCCATGACACCTTGAACAACACCGGCAATCGGCACCTTGGCTGCCCGCACTGCACGGATGACATCTTCCTTTATGCTCACATCTCCCTTGATGACCTCGACGTCAACACCTTCACGGCGCAGCCGATTCACCATAGAGGCAGCTTCGGGCTTTTCGCTACCCGATCGTCCAAGGAAAATCAAATGGCGAGCACCCTTCTGGACCATATCCCTGGCCAGACAACGTCCAAGGCCACCCAAACAACCGACCAGAAGATAAGAAACGTCTCCACGGTAGGAAACAGTCTGGGGAATAGAAAGGACCTATTCAGAAAGATAAGCACATATACTTCGCAATGGGGTATTTGCGATACAACAACTTACCTCAGGCTCATCGTTCTCTTCAAATTTGACCACAACCTTGCCTATGCGCTTGGAATTATTGAATTGGGAAAATGCCTTGGTGACCTGTGATGCTGGATATACTGAAGCTGGAGTGAGCGGCTTGATCTTGCCATCACGGAGATAGCCCATGACCTCCTTCATCACTTCGACGGCAACATCAGGCCTCTCGTCAGCAACAACACCAAAGTCGAAGGCGGAGAAACTAGCACAGCGCTTAAAGATATTCATGTCGAGATCACCATAGTCGAGGATATCGGTCAGACCGATTTCGATGTGGCGACCTTGTGTCGCCATGCAAGACCAGGTGGCATGAAGCTGCTCACGGACGAGGGAATTCAAAGCAACCTCAACACCACGCCCATTCGTCGCCTTCATAATACCATCGGCAAATGAAGTGTCGCGTGAGTTGAAAATTTGGCTTGACTTGAGGCCAAAGTTATCTTGGAGAAACGTCCTCTTCTCTTCGGTACCGACGGTTACAAAGATTCTGGCACCAACCATCTGTGCAATTTGAATGGCGGCAAGACCGACACCACCAGTCCCAGAGTGGATAAGTACAGACTGGTTCCAATTTGTTAGTGAAAACCATGAGGGATTTTACTCAAAACTTACCTCGCCCTTCCTCAGACGACCGAGATGAAGAAGACCATAGACGGCAGTGGAGAATGCAAGAGGCATAGTAGCAATTTCTTCAAAGCGGTCATTGTCAGAAATCTTGTGTAAAAATCTAGCCTGGAATGTCTCAAAGTTCTGGAACAGGCCCTTTGCCATCCAGCAGACTCGATCGCCAACCTTGACGTTCGTCACATTGGAGCCTATACGGCGGACAACGCCAGAGCCTTCGTGACTGAACGACAAGGCATTGAAGCTTCCACGAAAAGTTGCGACTTCTTTCATGTTGAGACCGATAGCCATGACCTCCACTTCGGCAGCGTCAGGTTCGATGGCACTATCCCGCAGCACTGACTGGAAATGAAGAGAATCGAGAAGACCTGGTCGTTCAATCTTCAGACAAAGCTTCTCGCCGGCAGTATACTGATGTTTGACAGCCTTCCTGTTCAACAGAGCAGAGAAGTTCTCGTCATGAGCGCGGTCGTTGGACAGACGGCTGATGTAGAAGACGCCGTTCTTAACAAGGTATTCGCGCTCAATTGCGTTGCTGTTATCAAGGGATTTGAGAACCGTCTGAATTTGACCGGCAAGAGGAAGCGGCATTGTATGATCAACGTCCAAGAAGACAAAGTCCAGAGTTGGATACTCTGACTGCAGGCATCTTCCAAGTCCCATAACGATGGCGGCATTAGGATCGGTGCCGACCAGCAAGTCGCCATGAGTAACCCATACAATAGTCTTCGCATGCTCGGCAATGCGCTGCAGGCTCTTCAGCTCTGCGTCAGTCATGGACTGGTTGAACAAGCTACCTTCAGCCTCAGCAACAACAACAACGATTTGATTATCGCCAAGGTCAGCCTCTCTGAGAGAAGCCGATTTGACATTGTAGCCGCATTTGGCGAGTTCTTTAGTAACAGTCTTGCCAATCGCCACACCGGGTGTGCGAGTGACGAGTATAAGACTGTCAACGTGACTCGTATGTTGTAGCCCAAGAGGCTGGGTAAGAGCTACCCATGAATTATCTTTTTCAAAAGACACAAAGATATTCAGCCCCTGAGAATAGAGCGCAGCGGACCATTCAGACTTCAACATAGCATCTCCGTGTAAGAGAACGCGCCCCCCAGCTTGCAACATGGATGCAGTCTTAGAAAGTACCTCAGAGGCATTACCCTTGGTTTCCAGGACGACAAGATCGAATTGGGTATTTTCAAGAGTGGGGCCATCCATAGGGAACTCGCTCACCACAGCTTTAGTAGACGCTGCAGCCTGAAAGAATGGCAACTCCTCTTCCGACCCAACCAGCGCAAAAATCGACTTGAATCGTCTCATAGATGTACCGGCTTCCAAAACAGAATACAAAAACTCAAGGTTCTTGATGCCGGATAGAAGAATATCCATCGACGGATATTTGTGGACCAGAATGTCAATGAGGGAGTTGAAGTGTGACGAGTCGTATCGCATCTGTGCTTCAAAGAAAGCGGAAAGTTCATCTCCAGAGGTCTTCTCAATGTCAGGCTTCCATAGGCACCGAAGGTACGGGTGGCGATCCTCCTTGATTTCAGCGTTTAGATCCTCCGCGTATACAATATTGTTGATCTTCTTGGCCTCGAAGACAGGCTTTCCATCCACGGTAAGCTGGCACGATCCCTCCAGGGCTCGAAGACTACTCAAATTGCCTTGCGCAAGGATCTTGCCAGATGCAGCAGCGAGAGCTGGAATATCTTCGCCATTCATCGACCAGATGGACACGTCTTCCATGCTTACAGGGACGAATGACCTATTCAGGTTCCTCAAAGATCCCTTATGAGCGGCAATCAATATTGCCTGAACACAGGTGTCCATTGTTGTAGGGTGTATAATATAGGGCGAATCCAGGGGATCAACACCCTCAGCCAGCATGGGAGTGTTAGCAACGCACTGTGGTAAAGAGGGGTCTGTCTTAATGTTGGTGAGCCCGGCAAATGCAGGACCGTAATTCAAGGAGATCTTTTTGAAACCATTGTACCACGTGTGAGAAGTCTTCGGCTCTTCCAAGTCCTTCTCATTGAATATCGGCTCGATATCGACTACAGCCTCCCGTTGTGCGGTTCCGACACAGTGTTCGGTCCAGATTCCTTGGTTGTAGGACGCGATAGTGAAGCTGGCCTGATTCTTGGATGAAATAGAGTCAGAGATCTTCTTGAAATGTACGCTAGTGAGAATTTCGACTGGTGTGCCCGCGGGTGGGAGATTTAAGGCAGATTTGATCGTAATGTGGGGGAAGAAATAGCGAAAAGGCCCCTTCATTGGCGCCCTGCCGTGATAGTACTCCCGCACAGCTTCGAGAGCTATAGCCAAGTATCCCGTAGCTGGCAGAACGGGTTGAGAGCCAAGCTTGTGATCTTCCAGCCAGGGGAAATTCTTGATGTCTAAGAGATTGCGCCATTGCCTTTGGCTGTCCATGGCACCTGGGAGAATGCTGCCAAGAAGATCGTGATGCGGGAAAACTCTGTGTCGGACCTCATTGTTTGGACGATTCTCCAGACGCATATTTCGCGTATCCGAGTAGTTCCAAGGGTATCTGGGTAAGTCGACGATTGGCCTGCCATACTTGATCTTGATGTTGTCACCGCGTCGCTCTTCAATCGCATTCACCCGACCGAGGTCAACGGGGTAGCCTTTGATAAACAGAGCACCCGCAAGAGTAAGAAGTCGAGTGACTGAGCTCTCGCCACGAACCAAAGTCGCAGAGTAGTCAAGATCTTTGGAGGAACGTCCTAGTTCATCACGAATCTGACGCAAAGGTCCAGCCAAAGCCGAATGGGGTCCAATCTCAACAGTCATGTTTATGGCAAGGTCTTCCATGGATAGCATCGTGTTTACAGCCGTGGTGAATTTGACTGGGGACTCTAGATTATCTCTCCAGTAAGATGCGTCGGGTCTGAAGGAGGCGTCCTTGAGTTTTCCTGTTACCGAAGAGATGAATGCCGCGCGTCGCCTTTGTTCAGGATTTTTGGATTGTGATAGACGAAGAATGGCTTGGTGAGCACGCTCTTCGTAAGAATTTCCGACCTGCTTCATGTGGTGCGAGTGGTAAGCCCGACCGCCAGTCTTCACTTCACGCACAAAAATCTTGGCCTCATCCAGTGCGGCCTTGACGCTGGCAATGGGCCCAGCATCTCCGCTCAGCGTTACACTACCAGGCGAGTTGTAGCAAGCAATGAGAACACCGGGTACAAGGAATGGCTGAACTTCCTCAGGCCCAGCTCCAACAGCTAGCATGGCGCCTTGTGACTCCAACTTGCCGACAGCCCAACCACGATAGTAGGCAAAGATGATTGCCTCCTCTGCTGTCAAGAGTCCAGAAGCATATGCAGAGCCAATCTCGCCAGAGGAGTGACCTACACAGGCCTGGGGAACTATATTCCAAGAGAGGAGGAGGTCGACCAAGGCAATCTGAACGGCAGTGCACAGGGGTTGGGAAAGCTCTACATTATGGATCTGACTGGTCGACGCAGGTGCCATAAGAGCTCCCTCAATTGTCCATGAAGGGCTATCTTCGCCCAGGCTGGCGAGTACCGCATCCAGGGTGCGGATTGTGGAGATGTAGGAAGGAAACTGGAGCATGAGTTCCTTGCCCATCTGCGGAGTCTGAGCCCCTTGACCCGTGAAAATAAAGGCAAGCTTGGCTCCATTACCACGCTTGCCAAAGACAATCTCCGACTCTTCCAAATCATTGACTGGGGCTTCTCGACTGACGACGGCATAAGCGCGGTTGAAGAAGCGGGAGCGACGTTCGCTTAGGGTGTAGGCCAGGTCTGCAATATCGTATTGCTCGACCACCTCTCTGATGTTCGCTAGAGAATTCTTCAGGGTGGGGAAGTCGTGGGCAGAAAAAGGAATAAGGAACTCTTCACGCTGCATCGATTCCACGCTGCTGCCGTTGAAACCAATAATATCCCTATCACCAGGATTGGAAGACGTCTTTGCATTCTTCTTAACAAACGACTGATATCCAGGGAGAACCGAGTCGCAGGCATCAATGATAATGTGAGCATTTGCTCCTCCATAGCCGAATGAATTCACACTGGCTCGGCGATTTGGATATTTCTCTGGCCAGGCGATGTTGTCGCGGACGACCTGAAGCCTGCCACCACGGAAATCAATTTTTGGGTTGTAAGAAGTGATGCCAATGGTCGCAGGAATTGTCTTGTTCTCTAGGGCCATGACAACTTTGATAATACTAGCCATGGCACTGGAGGCCTCGCCGTGGCCGATGTTGGTCTTGACTGAACCTAATAGCAGCGAGTCTCTATCTGTGTTATCCGGGAGGAAGACTTTGGAAATTGCCGATGTCTCAATGGGATCGCCGACCGCGGTACCGGTACCGTGAGATTCGAAGTAGGATGTATCGGCAAAGTCGAGGTTTCCAGCAAATCGATAGGCTTCGCGTATCACCAGCTCCTGGCCTTTGGCACTCGGCTGAGTAATTCCACTGGTCTTGCCATTGGCGTTCGCCGCAGTACCTCTGATCACAGCCCTAATGGGATCCCCATCGCGAACAGCATCAGAAAGCCTCTTCAAGTAGAGCGCGCCAATGCCCTCTGCGCGGCCGTATCCGTCGGCATCGGCGCTGAAAGTATGACAGGTAGAAGTGGGCGACAAGACACCCATCTTGTCAGTTCCCATCTGTACCTCAATCGCTAGGATGAGATTTGTCCCACCTACAACAGCAGCGTCAATCTCGCCGGTCTGCAGTGATCTACAGGCAACGTGAACGGCGTACAGAGATGACGAGCAAGCAGTGTCAAGTGTCATGCTGGAATAGTTTAGTATCATGCTTCCGGGGCGTACAATAGGCATGCACTGACCTAGGTCCAAGCAGGTTGAACAGATAACTCACGCGATTACTCAAAATCGTCGCCCCAGCACCCGTCATAGAATAGGGCTTCGGGTAATCGTGATCTCTCGTGTTCATCAAACCGTAATCCCATGTGAAGTTTCCGACATAGCAGCCTGTATTAGATCCAGAGACTTGCTCCAGCGTAATTCCACCCGTCTCGAATGCCTCAAAAACACATTCCAGAAGTTTCCTCTGCTGAGGATCCATTGCCGCGGCTTCGGCTCGTGTAAGACCGAAGAAGGCTGGGTCAAAATCGAATACGGTGTCGGAAATGAAATATCCTCCCGCAGGACCCAATGATCCAATTCTTGCCTTCTTAGAGTGAAACCCATCAATGTTGAACCTTGATATGGGTGGCTTGGAAAGAGCCGACTTCTTCTTCATGAGAAATTCCCAAAACTCGTTTGGGGAGTCGGATTCTCCTGGAAAGCGGCATCCTATGTGACTGGTCAGCAGGGAAAAGAAACAGACATTCAGACGTTATGCCTTACCCATGCCAACAATGGCAATCGGTTCTGGTCCGGACATGATAAATATTAACAGTGCGTATGAGAAGAGTGAATTGGTTGAGAGGTGAGGACCATCAGTTAGTGTTAAGGAAAGAATGGTATATATGATGGGAGTGGTGATGGGATGTTGACGCAAAATAACGCTTTCGTTTAGTATCAAAAAAAGAACGAGGTATTGACTCTATGCAAAGCTCTCACTGATCTATACCGGAACCCGACCCAGTACTGTCATTGAGACGAAATGGTCATACAAAGGGCCGTTTTCACAAACCAGGCCTGGAATAAGGCCGGCTACGGAGGCCGATAGCCTGATTCACTGACAAAACTATTTCGCCGAGGTTTGAAAACCAAAAACTAAGGGTTTAACCAGCACTAACGACGCCACCCTCTTAACCTACTCCTATAATATGAGGGTATTCCACGAAGCAGAAGCTCGGAGAAATTCGGTGCACGGACGCCTGAGCGAGCGCTCAGTAGCCCGTACGCAGAGCCATGACGGCCAACGGCAAAACGTCGGAAAGATGGCTAAAGGGGCACAAAACACAGTAAGGCAAAATTGCTATTAAAGGCAAATTAATTAATTAGTTTTATCCTTACTATTAGGGCTCTATATTATATATTGTGTATTATTAATTATCTAATATTCTTATAGAAAAAATATTTAAAGGCTTATTTAATATATAGCTACTACTAGATAATATAGAAAGAATCTTAAGTAGTATAAAGCTAAGTATAATGCTATATATAATTTAATTTAGATAATATAAGTATATAGAATCATATAAATATAAGGTTATAATTCTACTTTTATAGAACTATATATATAAAGGAGCTAACCCTAAAGGTAGTTACTAGAATTAAGAATTAGATAAATTTAATAAAGGTTATAGAAAGGCTATAGATTAGATTATATATATATAAGAGCCTTATAGGGCCTCTTCTGCTAGGCATATAGCAGAGGGTTTTCTAAGTATATACTAGTAGTATTCTACTTTAGTTCTAGCAAAAGCTTTTTACCTAAGATATATAAAAAAGCTTTAGCCTATTATATTACTTTTTTCTTTTATTTATAAGTAGAAAATATCTTAAGTTTTCTATAAGTAGTCTATAGTCTTTCTACTTATACTTTTACTATTACTATAAGTTATTATACTATACTACCAAGTAGCCTAAAATTTCTTAGTATAACTATCTTATTTTTTTTAACCTTAATTTTTATTATTATTAGATAGTAAACTACTTAGGTTTACTTAGCTCTAAATTAAAAGATACTTCTATAACTTTTCAATATATTATAGTATAGTATCTAAGTTTACTATAGTTTTTATAGTATCATATACTAAATTAAGCTTTTATATATTAAAGTTTAATATACCTTAGTTTATTATTAAAAAAGTATATAAAATAAAGTATAAATAATTATATTCTAAGTCTAATCTACTATATATAAAATAAAAAAAATTTACTAGCTTTTAAGTCTAGTAAAGTAAAAGAACTATATACTTAAGGTATTAGGGTATTATATAACTTACTCTATTCTTTATTAACTTATCTAAATTTAGATAAAGCTTAAAGTACTCTATATTATAATATTTTTTTTATACTATACTTACTTTAAGTATATTAGTATAACTTGGCTTATAGTATTATATACTATATTAAACTATTTTAATCTAGTACTTTAACTAGCCTAATAGAGCCTAGTATAACTTATAACCTTAGTAGCCTAGTACTCTATATATATTTTAGAATTTTTTACTTTCTTTAAAATATAATATTCTAAGACTATTTAACTAGGTAAGTATTACTTCTATATAGCTGCTATAGCTTCTATAGCTTTTTATAGCTATAATTATTTAAATATTTACTAACTAATTACTTATATATATAGTTTTACTTTATTTTATTACTTTTTATAACTATTTTAGCTTATATATACTACTAAAGCTATCTATTCTCTAAACTTAAGCTTCTACTTTATAATAATAATACTTCTATATAACTATAAAGTCCTATTTAGCTCTATTTAGTACTAACTATTACTAACTTATACTATTAGTAATAGTTTAAGCTATTATTTCTTCTTTAGTATTAACTTTTATAAACTAGGTCTAGTTTTATATATTTAGTACTATTTTTTCTATAATTAGTCTAGATTATAATATTATATACTATTTACTACTATAATACTTAAAGCTAATACTCTTCTAGTTTATACTAAAAAAATAGAGTTACTTTTATACTTAACTATTTTTACTACTTCTATTTAATAAGTAAGGAGAATAATATAAACTTACTATATTACTTTATAACTAATAAGCTTTTTAAGAAAAAAAAATTTTTAAGTACTAACTTTTAAAAGTATTTAAAGTACTAGAAAGCTAATATTTTTTACTTAGCTATAAGTAAGCTAAATTAGTATAGTTTAGTATAGTTTACTAATAATATAGTAGCTTTTTTTAGACTTTAAAAAAAAGTATACTTAGTTAAACTACTTTTACTAAAAATACTTAGCTAAGTCTAGTCCTAAAAAGTTAGAAACTTAAAAAGCTATTACTAAGCTTACTTATAATATAGTATATATAGCTATTAAGTAAGTATTTATTTAAAGTTTTTTTAGTATAGTTTAGCTAACTCTAAACTAGATATAATAAAGCTAAAGCTACTTAGTTTTAAAGTTAAAGTAGTACTTTTAATATTTCTAACTACTATATATAGAGTAAAGTACTATTTAATTATTATTTTTATAGTAAAAATACTAAAGCTAATTTAGCTAAAGTAAAGTACTTTTTAGTATAGCTTAAAATAATATTAACTATTTTAAAGTATATCTAAACTAAAAAAAGTAGTAATAACTAATTTAAAATATAAAGCTACTTCTAAGCTCTAGTTTTTCTAGTCTAGTCTACTTATTACTTAGTTATCGAGTTCTAGTACTACTATTACCTAGTTTTTTACTTTTAGTACTACTAGTTACTAGCTTACTTATAATAAACTTAATATATTATAGTTTAGTACTAATATTTTTGATAACTAAAATTTAGTTACTTTAAATATAAATAAAAAAAACTTAGTTTAGCTTTTTTTAACTACCTACTTTTTACTTTATAAATAAACTAATACTACTAATATTCAAAAAAAAATACTTTTACTACTAAAATTAACTAAGCTAATATAAAAAAAAAGTTATAAAAAAAATCTTTTAGTTAGAAAAAAATAAAAGATACTATTTTAGTATATTCTACCCAGTATTTTTCTTTTATAAGTAATTGAATTTTTAGTTTAATTTAAGATAACTTAAAAAAAACTAAGAAAATCTATAAAATCTTTTTTAAGTTAAACTTTACTAAACTATACTTTTCTAAGTTAATTTAGCTTAGTAAAAGTATAAAGTTAATAAATAAGTAGGTTTCTACTTGCTTTAAATACTTTAAAAACTAAAAAGTAAAAGCTACTAATAAGAAAATTTATTAGCTTAAGAATAGTAAAAAGTAAATTAGTTACTATAAATTAGTACTATTTAGTATAAATTATAGTTTAAGTAAATAAGTACTAGTTTTTATAAAAGGTTTTAGTATAATTTATACTATTCTAGTACTATTATACTTTCAAGTTATAATATATGTTAAGTTTCATTAATACTTTAACTAAAAAATATTTTTTTCTATAAAACTTTACTAGACTAATGATACTATGAAACTTTTACTATATAAAATAGTTATTTTTTAAAACTTATGAAAAAAAACGTCTACTAAAAATTAAATTAGTATAAATAAAAAAAAGTATATTTAAATTAGTTTATATTAGTATAGAGTAGTTAAGCTTAGACTACTAACTTATAAGTAAGTATATAGACTAGTTATAAGTTTAAAGGTTTTAGTTATTTTAAA
>NW_006911605.1:0-12249 GCF_000523455.1 Bipolaris oryzae ATCC 44560
GGGGGGGGGGGGGATTTTTTTGGTCCGGCTTCACAACACCTTGGTCTGATCTTGCTTTCAAATCCCTGAACTGAGAGTTGCGTGACAAGCGGGGATTAGAAGGGGTGTGTTAGAGTGGAGAAAGTCTGGGATAGAGGAGCGGGGAGGGGGGGGCGCTTGTTTGCGTCGCGTATGCGTAGGTTGATGCAACATGCGTAGACACGGTGTACACGAGTGCCCCTCATTTGTTGCATCATTCTTTGGGTGGTGACGTGACGTGGGACAATAGCGGCGGTCAGCCTCACTTTCTAGCAGGGGAGGTTTTCCCGCGACAGTGGGAAATGGGGCAAGTTTGCCAGTATATCGT
This sequence comes from Bipolaris oryzae ATCC 44560, assembly GCF_000523455.1. NCBI lineage: Eukaryota > Fungi > Ascomycota > Dothideomycetes > Pleosporales > Pleosporaceae > Bipolaris > Bipolaris oryzae. The sequence goes on from NW_006911605.1 coordinate 347, forward strand.
GCTGCGACAAAGCTTTTTTTGCATCAATGCTTTTTTGCGTTAATAATGTAATCGTATAAGACAACCAGCTCCCCTCCAATTACACCTCATTGGTATCAAATCAACAGGTATCGAAGCAGAGAAACCAGGATAGCACATCTCAAGGAAACAAACATCTGCTATGATTTCATGATATTCTCTCTTGAACGAAGAAACAATTGGTATCCCAAAATCTAAGCACATCTAACAAGATACATCCGCCTGCAAACTGGCTCAAAAAGACGTCAGTCGAATACTGAGACGTGGGGTCGCCCGTCTCCACTCAAATTATAACAGGATGCAAAGATCCTGGTTGTCGAAAAGTTGTCGCAATGCGCGCAGTTGGTCAACTGCATGTCTGACGCACAAGACTGTTGTCGTCTGGCGCTTCTCTAGTTCGGCGTGCAGTGTCTTGACCACTCATTTGGCGGGGGGGTTCTGTTATGCCCGCCCTCCTCCTCCCTACCATATTTACGCCTCTAATAGTTGATTCGGTCATAAAGAATATCTTCTTCAAATCGATTGCACTATTGATGTTTGGCACTTTGCTCTTTCTCGTGTTGCTCGGCCACTTCACGTGCATAAAACTCCACAAGCATAGTTCCATAGGCCTCCATCTCCTCCAAGGGAACAGCCAGGCGGAAGTCGTTCAAGAGTAGAAATTGCAGCTCCAAGTGATTCAATTCAACCAATGGCAGACCACCAACCTTTGTCATGTTAGCTGAGAACTTAACCACATGCATTTACATGTACATACCTTTGCATATCTTGAGTTTGTGTAGAATACGTCAGAGAAGAACTTGCTTGCACACGTCACGCCAGCAATGACAAGACGATGAATGTTGAAACTGTCAACCACAAAAAAATGTGAGAGGTTTAACGCGGTATCTGCGTGCAAATCTTGATGGGGAGGAGAGGGTGGCTGAGGACCTTCAGCTGGAGTACCGGCTACCTTGCCCAGAGATCCTGAGGGGGGAGGTGTTGCGGCTTGAGCCGAAGCAGATTCAGATTGTACGCCATCTGTACTGGTTGGAGTTGCTGACAAGGCAGATCTCGAACGTTCCACAGACTGTTGGTTAGCCTTGCGAAGACCAGACATTGGGCCGGCATTTACCCTCTCGGTCATTCTGTCAAAGTAGACAAGCAAACTCAGAAAGACTTCGTAGGTGGTGGGGCAGTATTTGTGGATTCTGCTAAGGTAGCTGAGGATGGAGATACTGGGCACGTTCTTTCCATGGAAGGCAAGAACGCTGGTGGTTTGCTGGCTGAGCCCTGATGTGCCTTCTGGGGGTGGGATCTGACGATGCAGGTGGTCGTGTTGGCGGTCGTTTGTTGTTGTGATTTTAGTCAACAAGCCCGCCACCATTTCGATAATGTCGGAGACGGGCATCTCACTAATCTCGTACTGAGGGCCGACATCTGCCGGGTCTCGTCGGTGCCGCCGCGCCAGCGACCGTGACTGGGAGAAGGGACTGGAGTCGTCTAGAGCGAAGCTTTGGATATGGGAGAGGCTCTTGACCTTGATGCGGTTGGGCGATGGTGCAGGTGAGCGCAGAGACTGGGCCGGCGAGGGCTGGACGGGAGCTGGGCCTGTTGAAGGTATGGTTCTTGTGTTTGTGAAGGCGCCCGAGGCGGCGTTTGAGCCAGAGGGCGTGGGTTGCTGTGAGTGCGGACGAAAGCAGGGGCTGGCCGGAGCCTGGGCTACTGACGGTGCGGAGCCTGTGTTGGCACTTAGGTGGGAGTTGTTGTGCTGCTGCGATCGCTGGCTTGGTGTCGAGCTCGACTGCGGGGCTCCCGAATCGGCCATGGGAACATCAGCAGACGGAGCACCTACACGCGGCGCATTTGCGCTGGGTGAAGGTGAGGGCCGTACGGGCGTGTGCTGGGCGGTAGAAGATTCTGGTGTCTGCTGATGCGAGCTGGCGCCGCCAAACATGTTGGTGTGAAAGTGGTTCCCACCGAAATCGCTCACCAGAAGCGATCCCATGCCGCGTTCGCAGGGCGATCCAAGTTACCACACTTTGAGGGGGCGGGGAGATGCGAGGGGATGCGACACAGCGACTGTGTTTGTGATGGCAGAACGGGTGGGCCGGGAGACAGAGGGTGCTGGCAAGGCGGTGTCGGTGGTGCAATGTTGTTGAGCCTTATCGCAAAGAGCCCGAACTTGGACGCAGCTTCAGGGGGCGCGAATAGGGCATGCGAGCCTGCTCTGACTGCCGTACTCGAGGGGAATTGGATGCCACGCGCCGGGTTGGGGGCAGAGGCAGAAGAGGATGGAGCGCAGGATACAGACCTGGCGTGTTGGGCGACGAAGTGTTGTTCGAGAAAGGCGTGGGGAACGAACGGGACGTCACAGACCAACGAGTGGCTCGCAGGAGGAGGGAGACCCTGGCTGCAATTCACCACCTTCGGAAGCCCATGTGACGACACTGTGCATCTCCATACACACAGACACCACGAGCCCTATCGCGCACACTGAGGCTACAGGGAAAACACCTCACCAGCAACAGCACGCCTAGTCTGCGCTGCGACTTCGCAGCCATGCCCCGCGCGTGCTCGGCCTGCATCCTTGGGCACACGTCCACACGTCTCTTCCTCTGAGTAGTCGGGGCAAATAGGAGCGCTGCAATCCATGGGCCAATCCTGCCCTCTCATTGGCCTGCCTGATGCGCCTCGCTCCCACGTCTACTCATCCCCACGAGTCTCGTGTCTGCTTGTCTAACCAAACATTGCTGCATACTTCACGTCTGCTGATCTCATAGTCACTTCACTTTTTGCTATCCGCGTCTTTTTTTGTTTCATGTAGCTCGTTCCGACATCATCGTCGGCTCGGGTCGTGTCATATCATACATGCTTGTCGATGCATCAGCCAGCATTCACACTCCCGACTCTACTGCCTGCCTGGGCCCTCGTAGTTCTGGTCGGGGAGGTACAAATGCCTCTGTGCGCCCTTGCCCGTGAGCACAACCATGCGGATGACACCTCCCGAGCTGCCGTCCCACTTGATTGCCTCTGCGAGTGCGCCCTTGACAAACTTGATACCTTCCTCCTCACTCATGTTCTCCCTCCAGTTTGCGTCGCAGTAACCGTAAATGTATGTTGATCCTGAACCGCCAATCGCATACGACTGCTTGTGAAGGGAGCCTCCGAGGGGGATCGAATAGACTTGGCCGCCGTGGCGGTGGTCCCATCCGGCAATGATCAGTCCGGCACTGCGGCACAGTTAGTACCTGTTCTTCCTGAGTGTTTATCCCACTTACGAGAGTTGGTCTTTGTTGGAGTAGCAAAGTTCTTGAAAAAGCGCTGCTGCTGTCTGTGTAGTCGGGGGCTCGTCGTTGGTGGTGCCGTACATGCCCAGGTGGTATTGGACAATGTCAGCCACCGCCTGTGTGTCGGCTGCCGAGCCGGATCTGCAGCACCAGATGGTGTCGTGAACTTGTGTGAGTTTGTCCGTGACTCGGTTTGCGATGTATGCTCCGGTCGTCGTCCTGCTGTCAGCGGCTAATATGACACCGTCTTTGAAGTTGATGGCCATGCTGCATCATGTGAGAGAGGGCGCGATTGGTAGTGGAGAGCGACATACATGGATGTTCCGAGGCTGTACGCATAATTAGCAGTCTGGAAGCATAACCAAGGGAGACAATGACCTACTTGACCTCACCCTTCTTGAGGTGGTTCATGTCGACATGAATGCCGTCTGCGCAAGAGTGAGCTTCCAATGTAGCTTGAGCATGTGCGGCGGGGTCCATACCTTCTGACAGCGCGCCGGTGGTCATCATCATCGCAATTCGGGGTGTCAGAGACTTCCGAGGATTAACGGACAAGAACTATGCGTATACAGAGCGTGTAGAAGGGTGAGTGGCGGGCAAGGCGTGTGGTTGCTGTCGGAGCAGCTCGCTGTATACCAGGCAGCCCGAGCTACGCAGCTCCGTGTCTTGGCACTGCGCAACTGGCTGAAACCTTCAGCCGCACTATGCGACACTCCAACTCACTCCTGTACTTGCGCGTTGGAACGCCCTGTACACTCGCATGTCCAGCATTCCGGATGGTTGAGTCTCCTATTTCTCCTCCCTTCTCTTCCTCGCCTACGACTTCATCTCCGCCTCCGTCAAAACCCCTGTTCTCAAGAAGCCGCTCGGCGCCTGCCATCACATCCTCAACACGCCCCACAGACACTGGAGGCCGCCCCAGCAGCATGGCTTCCGCGCTCGATTCATTCATGGGCTACCTGCGCGTTCCGCTCATAGCATCGTCTGGAATCGCCGCCCTGCTGAGCGGCCTCCTCTACTTCAAGCAAAAGTACGCAATGGCTGTAATCGATTTTGTCCGCATGGCTAACAATAATAGTGAGATTATATATCCGCGAAACTTTCCCCCAGATGCTCGCACAAACGTACCCAGACCCTCGCAATTTGGCATCACCGACTCTGAAGAGTTATTTATTCCTACACCGGATGGTGAGTCGCTAAGCGCCTTTCTCATTCGAGCCAACAGGCAACATGCCCGCAACGTTACCATCCTCATGTTCCACGGCAACGCGGGCAATATAGGCTACCGTCTTCCCATCGCAAAGATACTGGAAAACGAGCTGCGATGCAATGTGCTGATGTTACAATATCGCGGTTATGGCCTATCATCTGGTAACCCCAATGAAAAGGGGCTCATGATCGATGCACAGACGGGACTCGACTATATTCGCCAACGACACGAACTCCGTGACACCAGAATCGTAATCTACGGTCAGAGTATTGGCGGCGCTGTTGCTGTGGGGTTAGCTGCTAGGAATCAAAAAGAAGGCGACATTGCAGCCATCATCCTGGAAAATACCTTTACTTCCATGAGAAAACTTATACCAACGTGAGTCGAGTACCACATAATGGGTGACGTCACTGATGAGAAGCAGCGCCTTTCCTCCCGCTCGTTTCCTGGCACCCCTATGCCACCAAATATGGCCCACAGAAGAGACGATTTCCAAGATTTCCAAGATACCCATCCTTTTTCTTAGCGGTCTTAAGGACGAAATCATTCCGTAAGCAGCCACTGGCTCCTTGTTTTTTTATCTCAGTCTATCTCATACGAAATCTCTGTAACTAACTCTTCTTTACAGACCCTCGCACATGACGCGATTGTTTGATGTTTGTAAAGCCCCGAAAATATGGAGAGAGCTACCAAATGGTAGCCACAACGATACTGTCGCGGAGCCTCATTACTTCCAATACATTGAGGAGTTTTTGAATAAGTTCGTGGCACGGTGAACTTGAATGCAGTCGGATTATTGAATTGCCGGATGGGATGGGCAGGTATGCCGGGTAGGCTCCGCGCTCTCTTGCTTGGTAGGGTCCAACAACAGAGACGAGCGCTAGTCGTCAAAGGACCGACGGCAAATGTTCGGCGTGTCACTGCGCCGCGGCCATTGGTTCACGTTCCTCCATGGAGAAATCCGCGATTTCACGTTGCGCCTGGTAAGTACGTGTTTCTTCGTTCATATGCGCATGAATGCTTTTAGCAGGCTGTAAACGAAAGATATGCGATACTCAGACTTCTTGGAATCCGAGACTGGAGTGTCTGTCTCTTGGAGCTGAGCATAGCGCCTCACACAGTTGACAACGTGTGCCGATGCCGGCTGCGCGTATGCAAACGGATTGGCAAGATAGTAGAATACACATAGCCGACTGCGTCGCCCTAAAGTCAGCCCCAATATCCAGATCGCGATGGTATGCATAACATCCTAATGACGAACGAAGCTTAGCAGCCGTGATTTGTATTTCTGGTGCCCTATCAGCTATTCTCCGCGGGTATCTAGCATGTGCTAACAGTCAATCATGACGGAGGATGTACATGTGGTTTCTCGTTCAGCGACAAGACTCCAAGCGCGCCCGACCAAGTGTAAGAGACAGGTAGGTATGTGGGGATGATGAAAGATCGCCAGGGACCATGTATGTATGTACATAATATGTACATACATACATATGTACGTGTACGTGCATGTATTCTTAGTCTGCTTGCCGGCAGAACCCACTTGGGCAAAATGAAGCAGAAAATTGGAAGCAGATCCTCCACAGCCCCAGTTGCCTCACTATAGCAATGCTAGTCGGAGCAATGATTGCGAACGGATAGGTCGGGAAAAGCTACATGGGCCTACCGGAACTCTCCATCTCCACAAGGTGAAAAGTTGCGACGAACCCTGCCCACTTAGAGTATCGAGGACCCCGCAAGAATCTAGCCGAGTCCGTGGACACGAAGAGGCTCTACGGCAGTGTCAGAGTGGGCATCGGCCACTGTAAGCTGATTTGACTGGAACTTTATCGCTGGACCCTTGATGCGGATGCAAATAACGCCACCTTAAATATCCGGGTGGAGTCCCAGCCGGGTGTCTTCCATGTGCATGTCACAAGTTACATATTAGCGTAGAGGACAAGTGTGGTCTCTAGGCTGTGAAGGTGTTCGCATGCCATTTCGAGCCTTAGTAAGTACGCATGCACGCCTGCATACATGCTATGACGGGCTGCATGCGACAGCAGCGACACGGCAAAGCTGGTGCAGAGCGAGGAGCGGTGCGGCCAATTCGCCGTGACCCTGACCTGATCCCTCCAATACAGGATCTGCGGTAGTCTATTCTTACACCACCACCACCACCACCACCACCACCACCAGCGTCATACTCTACAAACCCATAAACACCCTTGCAGACGGGACAGGTGCTGCGTCGGCAGGCTGCTCGCCGGGTGACGATCATAACCGCGCAGGCACAAGCATGGTGGCTGTGCTGTGGCGCGCAGATCTCTGAACATGTCGAGATGCGGTCACGCCGATAGCGTGGCAAAGGGCAAAGACGTCTGTAGGAGTCGAGTAGTCCCGCATCTCCGTTATTGGCAGCCCCATAACCCGTTCTCATGTTTGAGGAAACGGTTGCGGGCCACCCAGCCCAGCGGACCGCCGAGCGCTGACCAAGCTCTATCGACCTTGTCAGATGTCGTTCTGCTGTCGCCTTCAAGCCAGCTTGCTGACATTTTGGCCGCCCATGTTCGCGCCATCCAAGTTGCTGTGGCGCTAAACCTTCACAGGGCTCCAAGGCGTACAGTATACCCGCACGCTCCATCTTTCTTCCGCTCTGGTCTTGACGCCTTACTGCAGCATTACCAAGGGAGTATCACCGCCGAGACTGCTTGGGTTTTGCGTGTAGCTTGCCAGCCCTGACGATGCTTTTGCCGGGTCCCTTGTCAGCGCCCTGGGCTGGCTCCATGCCTGGTCATTATCGTGGTCCCCTAACGCGTCCACGCGGCGTCCACGCCTCCTCCCTGCTCTCTAGGCGACCGGACTTCTCTGGGCGGCTCAGTCCATGCAGCCTGCATCTGATCACCATCCCGGTGGCCTTGTCAATTGGCCAGTATAACTGCGTGCATTTCGGACCCATTGCCCTGGGTGGTGTAGGATTACTTCACCATCTTGAACTAAAGCATGAATCTTATGACCCGGCAGCACCGAAGGGGTTTGGAACAAAGTACTAGCGCGACTTGGGTGGTCGAATACTTTCTTCACCATTACAGGCGAATACACACCGTTACAAGAGATACGCCAGCATCCCTTGGTAGATCTCGGGCCTCCGTTATACAAGCCGAATCTAACTTTTTTTTGTCCGCCGAAGCATGCTACAAGGGACCCGCTAAGCTTTGGTAAGATAGTCCATGATCAGCGCCATCGGCCCATGGCAATCTAGAAACGGCATCACTCGCCACATGTGATGAAATACCACTTTCCTCAACGCTTACGTTCTACCTTCCATTGACTCAGGCATCCAATCGACTTTCTCTCATTTCGCTACGGTGATCGTTTCGCCTCCAGAGTGTCGGTTCAGACCATGCCGCTCCACTTCCCATCCTGACAGCCACAACTTGAACCCTCCAGAGCCAATCAGAAGGCTGACTGTTACTGCGGCCAGCGGCGACTGAAGCAGAAAACCCGCGAAAACCCTCGTGCGGCCTTCCCGTTCTCATTAGACCCGCCAGTGAGCTCCTCCCTGTGATCCTAGCTTCTAATATCTGCCGCATGTACGCTTGCCCTCATTGCGGTCCCTGCCGTTGCGCCGCCAAACCTCACGGAGCCTTACAAGATCGTTTCTGTCATCTGAGTGGTTGTGTAATTCTGACCATCGTCTTCGTTCCGCCTTAAGCGAGCTGTTTCTCTAGCCGGTACATCAACCGAAGTCGTTCATCTTCCCTCGAAACGGTTTCCCCTACTTTTGGACTTCTTTTTTTACACGCGAGCACTTCACAGCCTCCTTTGTTTCGCTGTCACATCACCATTACCATTTCCCCCAGACAGCGACTTGCTCTCGGTATCTGGCGTCCCCGGATTGCCACATCTCACAAAGGCTGGTTGATATAGAACTAGGTATGTTGTGCTCTACCTTTACGGGCTGGTGTGGCACTGGGCATTTACACATTCGTTTTCCTAGAATTCCTTTTTCTAAATGTAACATGGACTGACATGGCTTTTGTTTGGATCCAACAGTGGGTGCCTCTTCCGGTCGTTTACGAACAGCACATGGGCGACTTACCACCTGGCCCGAGGCCTCAATCCATGGATAATCCTACGACTGCCTTTGCGCGTGATGGAAATCCTCCTTTTACAAAACCCGATACAAGCTCTCCGTTTTACTCTCAGCTCAGCGCTCTCCCCCAAGGACAGCATCGACAAGACTTCCGCTCAGCCGCGCATCCGACCGGATACTATCAACCTCAGGAACACAACACGTCTTCGCTTAACATGGGCGCAATGACTGGGACGTTGCCAGACTTGAGCGCTGGCGATGATTCCTCACTCAACGCTCCGACAGTACCACGTTCACTTTCAGGCGCATCGACATCAGCCCTGGCCTATCAACTTGGCCACAGCTTGCAAATGCCAGGCAACATGCCATCACACTCACCATATGGACCTAATTTTCCTATGGGAATGCACCAACAGTCCTTCATGCCCCAGCATGGCTCTCAGTACAGTGCCTACCCTTCTTTTACCCCCAACCAGTCTCGTTCAGCTGGTGCGGCGCCGATGCAAGCGCCGTACCAACACTACCCACAAGCCTCGCACTATATGTACTACCCAGTGCCATATGGCCCTCAGGGGCATTTCAGTCCGGGATTCGCAGCACAAGCTCCCCAAGGCCAAGCAATGTACGGTAGAAGAGCAAGTTTTTCAAACATTGGTATGCAGGGACAGGCCGCAGATCATTCTCATATTGATGGCAACTTCTCAGGCCCTCGGATGTCTACAGCAAGCTTCCAAGGCGACCCAGCCACCTTTACGTCTCCCTATGGCACCCAGTTGACATCGCCCTCCGGTAGGTCTGCAGGATTCTTCTATCCGTTTGTGTCATACCAACGTTTCCAAGAACACGAAGGCTAATTGCTCCTGTAGGAGTGCTTCGCTCGGGACCTGTCAGTTCGATTCCCCGTGGACCGCCACGAAAGCCCAAACAGTCTGGACACGCACTTTGGGTCGGGAACCTCCCTCCTGGAACTACGGTAGTTGCTCTGAAAGATCACTTCTCCCGTGATGCTACAAAAGACATTGAGAGCCTGTTCTTGATTTCCAAGAGCAACTGCGCATTTGTCAACTATCGCACAGAGGAGTCTTGTACGGCTGCGATGCATCGATTCCACGATTCACGGTTCAATGGCGTACGACTAGTCTGTCGCCTTCGACGCAGTTCAGCCCCAGCATCAGGCGTTCCTACGGCACCTTCAGCTATGATAGACCATCAGAAGCATACTTCTCGACCAGAAACGCCAGCCCAGGACAGTGCCCCTGACGATCTTGCAGGAGGTGCAGTCGAGCCCCCTGTTCAGAAAGGTATTGATGGCGAGAAACCCTCTGCCGATGTTGCAAATAAATACTTTATTGTCAAGAGCCTCACTCTACAAGACCTGGAGCTCAGCGTACGGAACGGTATTTGGGCTACCCAGTCTCACAATGAGGATATCCTGAACAAAGCCTTCCAGGTTTGTTGTTATTGGTTACAATTCACTACGTGTCACTGACGCAAGACAGTCTGCTCAAAATGTATATCTCATTTTTTCTGCGAACAAGTCGGGCGAATATTTTGGCTACGCCCGAATGGCATCACCAATTCTCGATGATGGTTCTCGCGTGATAGGCTCGGCACCCAAACCCGAAGCCATCATCGATGCGTCAGATGTGCCCAAATCGATTCCTACTGCAGCAACTGAATGGGCACCACCCGGAAGGATTATTGACGACTCTGCGCGCGGCACCATTTTTTGGGAGGCAGAGCTATCTGATGCAGAGAAAGAAGAAGGAGAGGAAGAGAAAGAATCCAACAAGGCTGAAAAAGAGGAAGCATCTCATCAAGCAATGGATGGAGATGCCGCAGCCGTCGCGCAAGGCTGGGGCAAGCCATTCAAGATTGAGTGGATTTCAACAAGCCGCCTTCCTTTTTACCGCGCAAGGGGTCTCCGCAACCCATGGAATGCCAATCGTGAAGTCAAGATTGCAAGGGATGGCACCGAACTCGAGCCTAGTGTTGGAGAGCGCCTGGTGCAAATGTTCCACCGCCTAGGCCCTTCAACTGCAGGTGCACCTGTCATGCCCGTTGGACCCACAGGCATTTTCCCTCAGATGCGGCCAATCTAGACAGGCATGCTGCTTGAACCAGCCTCACCGCGCCATACCTGGGGCTTGGGATGCATCAAGCTTATGATTGTCGGGCGAAGCAAAATGAGTGAGCCGCATAGGTCGTCACATTATGTTGTTGTTGTTTTTTGGGCAGAAGCAAGTCAGCATTCGATCTTGGTGGCGCTGCTGGGCAGCAAGATCACATTTACGGTGGCCTGGATTTTTCTGTCGCACTAATAAAGACCAAGACCTGACGATGGAATGCTTGTCATGAGGCAAAATGAGACTACGAAGCCGGACGATTGACAAATCTTGGATTATGTGGGTGAAGCGTTTTTCCTTATTGCATTGCACCCTTGTCAGTTGTGTTACGTACTTACTCGGGCCCAACGGCTGCTGTAGCAGAATTTCAATGAAATTGCCCGTGCTCCGCACGGGCCTATCACCTCAACGATAATATCACCTCAATAATAACGATATATTTTAATCGTATATTTAAGCTAAGTAAATATAAAAATATAATCTTTATAATTTTAAAAATTAAGGACACGTTATTAAAGCACACCCTAGTCAGATATTATCGAAATTAGACTATTGCAGTAGCTACTATTATTGCTATTATTACTATTACTTATACTAATTTTATTATCTACTATAGCTTTATAAGCCTTTTTAATAGTAGTATTAATATTAATACACGATTCTATAGAAGTATATTCTACGTAGTCTTCTTAAGTATACTAAGTAAAGCGTTCTAGGTTCTATAATAGCGTAGTAGATAGTGAAGCTATAGTAAGATAGTGGCTTATAAGTTTTATATATAGATCGACAAGTTAACGAATATTATACGCCACCTATATAGCTAGCGTATAATCTATTATTATAGCACCCTTATAATACTTAGAGCTACTATCTTAAAGTATCTATTCCTACTTTATTAAGACCTTAGTATTATAGTTATTATCGTTAGCGTTTATATATTACTAGCGCGCAATATCGCGCTACGTCGTAATACCGCCTACTATACACTTAGTATATTTATAGCTAAAGTTTTATATAGTTAGGAAGATACGTCTCTATTTATTAAAAATAATTATAGCTTCGCGAAGTCGTTTTATAGCTATCTCTACCTTAAGATAAGTAAGGTTATTAACCTAGCGCTACTATATTATCTACCGCGCGTCTTTAGCGTATATTATACTACCTTTACTCTCTATAATCCGCTTCTTACGACGCCTTCGCTCCTCCTT
>NW_006911606.1:0-12189 GCF_000523455.1 Bipolaris oryzae ATCC 44560
GATCTTCGCCCCGCGATGATCATTACCTTCTGACGTGGACGTCCATAGGCCTTCAGCCATCTCGTCATCTGTCAAGGAGAGAATCCTTCTTGTTACTTGTAACATTATACTAATTAGAAAATCTTACTTAAGATATTATATGATAATTTAAATTTAGACTTTAAAATAGCTGAATCTAGGTCTTAATAAGTACTTTATTTTTATAATAACCGTATTACTAATTATACTTATGTTACTAGTATATATATAGCTTACAGTTTTATTTAATTAATTTAAAAATTTATTTATTTCTTAATTCTTTTCTACTATAGTCTTAAAGTGGTTTATTAGCTATATTTTATTAATTATCTCTTTATTAAAGTAGTTTTAACTTAGTCTTACTTATTATATATAGTAATAGTTTTCTTTTTTATTTTTTTCATATATCTATTACTAGACTTATAGTTATATTATTAGTTATTTCTATTATATTATTAATATATTATTATCTATAGTAGATTCTAGACTTTTTTAGTAAATTAATTACTTTTTATTTTATATTTACTAAGGTAAAAGACTATTTGTTATATATTAGCTTTAATAAAGATTTAAGTTAACTATAGTTTTTAAAGAGATCTATAGTATTCTTATAATCTAACTTTAGTAATAAGGCTACGCCGCTTAGTAGGGTGCAGCACTTAGTATAGTGCGCTACTTAGTAGTAAAACACGTTCCTTATTTTATTTATTTATATAAAATAGATCGATATAATATAAATGTAATTTCCTTATATAAGAAATAGAAATAGATATAACTATTATATAAAATATGATCTTTATTTATATTTAACTCTTAGTATTTTATCTAAATAGATATATATATAAAATTTACTAATAGATATCAATATAAAAATTACTAATAGATTAATAAAGATAAATATTAGGTTACTAAGAGTTAAATTAAAGTAGAGGTTTGATTATTCAAAGTTAGATAGAGGTAGAGATTAGGTCTTAAATAATTACTACCTAATCTAATCTAATTTAACTCTTAGTAGCCTAATCTAATATCTATCTCTACCTATTTACTACTATAAATCTACCTAATTACTAGCATTGTACATATTTAAAGTGTTTCTATATAGCGCTCTGCAGGCACACGGATATAATTTATAAAACTTTAATAGTAAATTTCTTTTTAATCGACCCTAATGGGATAAAAGTGTAAAAATTAAGGGACATTTGTTGTGAGACCATCTCGCTACGCGGGCACGCAAATGCCCTTGCCTAGCACCAATTGGTCGCGATCCACATGTGCGTTGCACTGCAACTCTAGCATTTCTTCCACAGTGAGGGGACTAGTTTGGGCAATAGCCCAGCACGTATCTGCTTGTTTAATTTGAACTTCATGACTGCCTTGATGGCAATCGAGTGACCCTTTGGGGTGAGTTAGCGACTCGGCATCACCTGTATACAAGAGTTTGAACACCAGGATCAAAAAGACCAAGCCTATGAGCGCAAATGGCAACATCATACGCACCGTCTCCCTGTTGTCCTTGCTTATCATGTCTTGATGATCGTTGAACATTTCATCAAAAGTGCGCGAGGACGGCCCGCTGCGGTTGTCGAGAAGGTGGATAGACGCGGACCGCGAAGATTGCGATGACGATGGCGAATCGACACGATGCAGTTCGCCGTAACGATTTCCAGGCTCCGACTCGTACATAATACCGTCTGCGTCGCGAAAGGTGTAAGTTTGCGTGTCGGCGTCATGGCCTATGCGCTCAAAGCCAGAGGGGAGGCGCTCGGCGTCCTGTCTCGTTGTCAGTTGCGGGGTGACAGTGGAATGCTAGAGGGGCTTGCTGGTGGCTTACGTACACTGTCCATGTCGAACCATTGGCCCATGATGAATTGCACCAGGCTGTAGTTAGGGGATGAGTTAGTTGAGAGATCAAAGGAACTGTCATACAGCTGGCACGCTGTGATTTTAAGGCAACCAAGCGACAGTGGGCTGTGTCTTACAAAGTCAGGTGTCAGGCATGCTGCGCGCTTATATGCGACAGGCCAGTGTAAGCAGGGCCGTGGCTGCCAATGACGCGTGGTCGGACAATCATTAGGATTGTATACCAGAGTGCACGAGTCTTGATAGCCTGGGCAACCCTTCGATTTCTCCATATCTTTACATTACTAAACCACAACATCAGTCTGGCTACAACGGCTACAAGTACAGCACACAAAGTACTATATCATCGTATGTCTCATGCCCCTTAGGAAACTCTTTGGCTTCTAGTCCAAGGCCACAAGATCAATTTGTTGTCTTTGTACAACCTATCATCTCAATACATACGATTAAATCTAGGGTACAGTTGAAGGGCAGTGGAGGAAGAGAATTTTGCATGATCCTTGGATATAGCATTAATCCCGATGTCCTCCATCGTTCCTTCGCCATCTCATTGCCACTGCCCTATGCTTAAACGTCAATCTCCAAGGTATATCGGTACTTTCAAGCGTAAGAACGACATAAGTAGACAGAACCTTTGGGCAAGCGTAGAGAGCTGGCAGTTGAGCAGTACAACAAGCTCCTCAACAGCATTTAGCATAACCAGCATAGTCAACACCAACTACGTCAATTTCTCAAACCATGGTTGCCCTACCTCTTCACGCATAACCCTGAACGGTACGAAGCGGTCTGCCAATCTACTCGACGACATGCCCAGCTTGTTGTATGTCGGCTTATCGTTAGATGCGCATATCGTAAGCGCGTTAGGATTCAATTTTGCTTGCTTAGCAAACTCATTGTGCATGTATCGCTGCACCGCTGGCCGCACCCCTACCTTCTACTTGCGTCCACGTGGTTTGGAGGCACGCGTCAGTCTGTTCATCCTTTACAAGCACCATCATTTCCGCTATTCTCGCTGTCCGAATGCATGGCAAGATCAATGACTGAAGACTCATCTCACGATGATCATTTCCAATTTGGGGTGACATCAAGCGACGGAAGTGAAGCTTGGCTCCATCTTATCATGTAAACTACTTTTTTCAATCATCTCCTGTATCGAGCTTTCCCAATGCTTATCAGTTTTTTCTTATTCGCTGACAGCTGTTAGTATTTACCCCCGTTGTCCAACAAGTGTGTACTCTTATTATATCGCCTTGTGTTACTTCTTTGGGTCCACTCGATAGGCTTGAAGTACACGCCCTTGGATGCGACTCCGGGGAGCGGAACTGGAGAAAATTAGTTAGGTTCAAGTCGAAGGCCGTGGTCGTAATATGGCGTCTGCTTCCTGATCCGATGAGATGAAACAGTGACTGCCTTTATAGGAGACGATGGGTAACAGCTTTTGGAGCTTTGAACAAATCTTCATCATTTCCAAAAACATTTTCCGCGTTAGGAATAGCAGCAAAATCGCGGCTACAAGTCGTATGGTGATACCAAAGCAAAGGACCTTGCTATCCGGCCAAAGCCAGGAGTTGAGTGCGTCAACGTCTTATGCTTATTTTCTATGTTCTGTTCGCCTGTTAGTTGCTTGCTTTTTGTGCACATTGCTTCTTTATTTTCTTTTTCCTTTCTGGAAACCTAGCTAGCTCCAGTTCACCGGTACGGCGACAAGGCTGAATATGCATATACACGTTTAATTGAGCAGTTAGAAGCCATTATAGCGTTGCGTGTAATGTGCAGCAGTACTAATACTCAGAAATGCTTTACTAAGTAATGGCATGCAAACAGTCGTGGCTACGGATGGACTCCAAACGGCCTCCAGCCATACTAAGTAACCGGACCCTGACACGGGCGACAGAGTGCATACTGCGTAGTGCCAGATCACTTTGAAAGTCGAAGCGCTCTTTTCCATTTGACCAGATAGAAAGTAGACTGCGTGGATGATACCCCTGCAGGAGGAGCCGCTTGAATTCCAAGTGCGCGATGGTAACGCAGACGTGTCGATGATACTGTTGAGAAGTGGTACGTACTCGGTACAGCCGTGGCCCTGCAGGGTGTGCACAGATTCCCGTGACGCACGCCGTCTATCCCAACAGCCTGAACCGGATGGAAACCGACGTTTTGGCGATCAGGTTCAATGCTTTGTTGACTGTTTTTTCTTCTTCTGGCGTGGTCGGGCTTTCGTGCAAAGCTTGGCGTGATGCTGAGTGGGGTTTTAGCTTACCGGTATGTCCCAGTTAGGTGCAACGCGTGAATAGCAATTAGAGAGCCATAGCGCTCGCTAGCGTGGATCACGATCAATTCACCGCGGCAAGACGATGAACCAAACTCTCGGTACAATGATCCTTTTCTAGGTCACGGTTGGGAACTTGTACTACGGTTAGCCATCGAATACGGTCTCCCATCTGGACATCTAGTCGGGCGTCACACGAGCTAAACAAATCTATAGCCAGGGATTTGTAATCTATATTTTATAGCTTGTATTTCCTGAAAATCCTAGCGACCGCGATTATCGCTTAGCGGATCGTGTCAGCTAAAAAGGGCGTTTTCCATGATGCACAGGCCCCTAAAATACCTACAGCGCGCTCAGTCCTGAACCCTTGGCTAATGTCCCTTTGACTTACTTTGTTTGGTCAATGCGGTCTTCCTGTAATGTAGTCTTGCGGACTATCTTTCGTTCGATTGGAAGCTCCTGAATCCCATCGACCGATCGTGTCCTATCTGATCTGGATCTTGCTTCTCTGAATTGCGTATATATACCTCCAGTTCCAGCCGCCTAAACATGAACATTCTATCATCAACATCTTCGTTCTCAATAATAACTACTACAACCACCACGACCACGACCACGACCACTTTCGTACTCAGTTCAATACTTTAACCTAACTTCAGTTTTTGTCTTTCCTCCAACATCAATCTATTAAATCACTTTCAAGATGCTCGCCAAGGTTATCTTCCTCACTCTCGTGGCTGTCGCCGCCGCTGCCCCGAAGAGCGTCCCCAACGACCGTGATGCGAAGGCCATCAAGAACCAGTGTGGTGGAGACGCCGAAGTCTACTGCTGCAACAACGAGACTGCCGAGAAGGCAACCAGCCGAAAGTCCGTTTTTCCTATCGATGCCGATGTTGCCGACCTGCAGAACCTTCTTGGACAGTGCAACGATGTTACTGTTGCTATTTTCCGCAACCTTGTTCCCCTCAATAGGATGTGCTCTCAGCAGGCAGTTTGCTGTAACAAGACTCATCAGACGGTAATAAAACCTTTCCAATATCATTCTCCATTTTGCTGATATGAACATTATAGGGTGTTGTCAATATCGGCTGCAATCCGATCCACATCTAAATGCACACTACTGTCACACAACGAGTAGTTTAGTGTGTTGAGGATGATATTACTTGGGTAGTGGTAGAGAACAAGTCTTCGATTGCAAAGTTCACACTTGTCCCTAGACATCCATTCTCTTCCTACGATCCCTCTATTCTTATTTTTTTTTAATTTACACTCGTAGAGTTACCTAGACTATATACTTAAAACACAAATGGAATTTTTTCTTAACAAAACATCAGCTATCAATACCAGGAACATTATGTCATCCACAATGAAAATCAATCCAAAGCAATGATTGAGATAGCAGATGTACCCACTCTCGAATGAAGGCGCAGACAACCTGAACCCTAAGCCTACCTCATAATGGGGGCGGTTCTTCACCTAGGGATGCACCTTAGCGAGATATTGCTCTCAAAGTGTCATTTCTACCAGCGCAGTGCTTTCCGTTTGCACTACTACAGTTCCCAGTCGGGGACGTCTAGCTCCTTACTCAGTTCACAAAGAAGCCTGTTGAGTGAACGTCTTTCCGAGCCTTGAAAGGTACCAATGAGCAAACTCAGGTAGTTCGTTTTCAACATGTCATTCGGTCTGGTAGCCACCAAGGCTTCAGATCTATGCTAGCAATGGTTGATTCCGTACTTCCTTGTTACCATATTTTTCCTGGAGAGGAATCCTCTCTCTATCCAGATCCGGAATTGGATACATTAGCTCCGCGCATGAACCCGAACTAAACAGGCACTCTAGCTTTAGATCTAGAGTACGAATCCAACGTAACCCTCCGAATACTGAGAGCATAGAGCTACCTCTCAACGATTCCTAGTACCGGAATTGAGTTTTACCTTCCAGGACTTGATACAATTCAAGCTACCAAGCGGAGATACGTTCTGCGGCGAGCTTGGAACGGAAATAGAGGCTATATGTGACAACGTCATTGGACTTGAAGTTCCCGTATATCGAGCAAGATGAACACTAGATAATAAACCCATTGGCCGAAGTGAAAGGGTCGAGAACATATGAGAGGTAGTCTGAACCAGTGTATTCAAGATCTTTCGGACTCATTGATCATTACCTCAAGATCTTTCGGACTCATTGATCATTACCAGGATCCAAGCCTGGTGCCAACAAAACCTATGTTTCAGTGTGCCTGGATCAATTCTAAGATGGACATAGGTGAAGCTGGGACAAGAGATCTTCAGTACTCACAGGACAACTAGCTAATTTTGTCACAGCTTTCCGTTGGAGACTATCCTGTTGGATCCATCGAGCCGCCCGACAAGTCATTGACTATTCGAGTCTCTTTAAAAGAAATGCTTAGAATATATCAAATTCATTGGCTGCTCCTGATGGAGATGCCTTGTTCAATGATCTATGTAAGTTGATGGACTACGAGGTACAACCCCAAAGCAACAATGGAAGCATTGCCGAACGCACAGCGCTTCGAGAAAGTTGACCACGAAATATAGGTAAAGCTAAGTTTATCATCAGAAAGGACTGCAAAAATATCAGGGATTGAGCAGAAACACTTTCCTGCATTGTGGGATACACTTGCGACAACGACGTATCTTCGCGCTTTTGGCAGATGCTTGAACAATCTGAGAACTTGGCATTGCGACCAGCAACTACGTGCCCAAAGACGATGTCTGTTTTGCGTGTCAGATCGGATGGCATTACGGCCCAGGCTGTAGTGAGAAGTAAAGCCATGGTGATATTTCCTGATAGCTGAGGAGCGGGACTGGACATCCTGACCTGCATGGTTCTCGTGCCAGATGCGTCAGCGAAGGCGACTGTGGGATGCGATCTTAGCAGTGTCTATCAATAGTTTATCGAGCTCTTTCGTACCGACTAGTGGTATGACAGATAGAGGGCTAATGTAGGATCAATAAGTACCTTGACTCGGAGATACAGGTCTGAAAAGGACGTCCACAAGATCGCAATGCTCGTTCCGTGATACTGAGCATGTGAAAGCTTCATCACTCTTCGACTTCTGCCTGACTCATGCTTGGCGAGATTGAAAGCGTCGGGGCACTGGCCCTGCTTTATTAGTTCTGTGTCGCGTTCGCACAACGCCTTGAATTCCGCTTCAAAGTCCCCTTCGAGTCCAACAGTCCGGAGGGGCATGTCGAATCGTTCGTTCACAGAACTACATGCCACCACTCTTGTTAAAGACGCAAAAGCGAGCGCATGACTGGATAGGGATATAACAAGGCCGCTCGGTTAAAATTGAGTATCAACAGCTTTAAAAAGCTACTATAGTTGTGCTTTCCTACATAGCAAGGCCACCTTTCATCGAATGCTCCGCAGTCTCAATACTGTTCAATACCAATACAAAAAACTCCTCAAACTCAATCGGTTCTATGCTTGAAAGTGCCAATAGTTTGCCAATCGTTACTGATTGTTATCTTGGAGCCACCGCAGAGTCAAATTCTCAGATGAGTCCGCAGTTCTAGGATTTTCTACTTGGAACGGGAGTGGTGCTTTGGACGTGTAGAAGAAAAGGAAAAGGCTTGGGTGATGGCTTTAGTATATCTTGGCCGAGGAAGGCGACTGGTGGTGTAGGGAATGATCTGGATCGACAAACGTGGGTGTGGCCGCCGTAGTCCTCTCCTGATTATTGAAAGAGATCACGCCAGCCCTTTATTAAAAAACAGAGACGTAAATAGCGAACGGATTATAGTAGCAAGTGAGACTGAAAGCTTTGAAGTCCATCGTGACAACAGCACGACCATAGCGCCACACATATAGGACAATGTTGAATGATAAGAAGCGACTCTGGTTAACAGTCTTCGTCCTTCAACCCTGCAACTTTACGCATCCTCCATGGTAGCGCCATATGTCACTCCCACCTTCTGACTGAATGCCCCGTGCTCCGTACTCAACGCGAGCATTTTAGCAGCACTGGCCGTTGATGTTCTGGCCTTGGTCCTAGTTAGTCACCAGCATTCCAACGAAAGGTCTTCGCATACCCTTAGAGTCGTAAAGGCAGTTGTCAGCACCATAGTAGATATCACCATAGCTTGAAGGCCACGAGAAGTCTTTTTGGCAGTGGTTGGACTGGTCCAACTTGGCTTCGACATGGGCACTACCACCGTCAATCTGGCGCGCACCGTCGTTGCCCGCGCAGAGGATAGATTGGTTGAGAAGGATGCAGCCTCTATTCACGTGCTGTTTCTGAAGTCAGTACATGCTAAGGTTTGGTCAGGAAACAACATACAAACCATGTCGCCGAGACTGAGGCGGTGCAGATCAGGACTGCTGCGAGGGTGGTGGTCTTAATGGCAACCATATTGAGAAAGAGAAGATTGATAATTGTTAGTAATAAAACGTATTTGCAGAGACAGATGAACGTTGCTGTAGTAGATATTCACTTAAGAGAACAACGTCCAGCTCTTTATATCTGCTCTCCACGCCTTTTTGAAAAGAGTTAGCTAACTAGTTGTATCATTCAGCGCTTATTAAACATCCTGAAACCATATACTATTCTGGTACTGCTTACACAGCTTTGCATGATCTCATCTTGAAATTTTTGAGATCATTTTTCGGGCGTATCGGCTCTGTCGATCAAATCCATATAGCCGTTAGCGGCTACAGCCCCACCTATCACACTAATGCTAAGATCATTGTGCTCAGACTTAGCTTCCGGGAGTGGTCTAATGATGATTCTGGATCTCCGGACACCCATGTCACCGGTTATTAGCCACTTCCCCAATCTGGGCACGAAATACAATGCTGCCCAATGCTGTCTCGAAAATAGGAAACATGTGGCACGCCTGGTACGACCAACTGGAACGCCTAATAGAACCAACTCGCACGCCTAACAGATTGAATTGCTCCGTCTGACGAAATATATTGCTCTCCCTGACAGGAAGAACGGACACCTAACTGACAAGTGACTTAGATCTACACGGATCATATGACTTGCAATATGATTGGTGATCAGAAAAGTTAGAGTCTGCCTTAGCTATGCAATGCAGGCAGAAAAAGGTGGAACCCCGATTCATATAGTTGATATTCCGAAAGCAAGCTTGCGAGCAGTGTCAGTTGAAATCGACTTTCTAATCCAAGGTTGGAAGGTGTGTCAGATCAGGATATCCACTTATACTACGCTAAGAATGAAAAGCTATTGTTGAAGGATTCCTCGCCGTTGCCTTGCCTTAAGTAAGCATCTGCAGATCTCTCATCATATTGTACGAACGAATCAAGTCTCTTCTTTTGAGCTTACCATAAACTCGATGCTCAGAGGGGGCCGCACGCACAGCGCGTTGGAAAGAATGAAGCTTCCATCAGTACGCACCCAGCCAAGCGAGAAAGCGACACTAGTCATCCACTTATTTTCAAGATGGGGCTAGGATGCGGTGTAATGAAGAACCGTCTTGGTGACAGCAGAGAAGAACCAGGGGACCGCAGACTCTCGACACTTTGCAAAGCTGGCAACGCCCGACCAGACAAAGATCATCTTGGGGCCTTTAGCCTGCGGTAGAAGCGGAATTGCGCCTTTGACGAGGGCAAAGGCACTAAAGAAGTCGACTTGCATGTGCCTCTTAATGCCGTTCAGGTCGGTGTCTAGGAGCTGCTTGTAGACATTACCAATGCTGACATTGGCAATGACACAGTCAATATATCCTTCACCGTCCGAATTGAGTGACTCAGTGGCAGTGGCTGCGTTTGTCTCGACGGCAGCGTCAATATTTACTAGTTATACGCGGGAGCCCTCGCCCTTCGGGATTAAAAGAATGTCCTGTTATAGTTTGAAAGAGGGGTCCTGGATACCTGCAATCACAATACTGTTCGCTCGGGCTATAACGGCCTTGAGAAAGCCGCCGTTAATATCTATGAGCTTGACACGGTTTGAGCCAATGATCAGAGTGATGGTAGGAGATGATTCAGCGGTCGTGTTTTGACTCGTAGCCTTGACAGCCTAGCAGGTGAGCCTAAAGGATTTGGAGCGGCTGGACGAGTGTCTGCGCCAGTAGAGTAGAGTGTTGAGCCATAGAACATCAGTGGTTAATCTAATTCTATCCTCTATTGTTACAGGTAATAAGAAGAATCCTCTCCTTAATAAATAACAAGATAGCTAAAAGCCTAAGAACGTCTACGTTAAAAGATGATAGATATTATAGAGCTTAGAGTTATATAATATACTATTATACTAAGATAATATATTCTATAAAGCTAAGAATAGTAGTCTATTCTAGATATTCTACAAAGAGAGAAGGGAATAGAATAGATGGAATAGTAAGACTAGAACTAATAAAAATATTAGCATGAATAGATTTTATTATTACTTTTATTATATTTAATCTTAAATAATACTTTCTTACTAGTATCTTTATATTTATAAGATAGTTATGTATCAGTCTATTAAATAGATTAGTATTAGTATATTAAATTATATCTATAGCTTATTTTAATTAGGATTATGTATTGGGAACTTCGAACAAATAGAATATATTAAGATAATGGACCGATCGATCTCCTAATCTAGATTTATAGATTAGTAGGACTATATACTTCCTTTCCTAGTCTAACTAAATCAATTAAGTATAGGATTTTCTTAATTAGTCTAATCCCTTCTAATATCTAATTTTATTAGATATCTAAATAATTAGATAATTATATAATATAGATTAGACTATTCTATTAATTTACTAATTCTCTAACTTCTAATCTTATAATATAATCTCTTAGACTAAGGATTATCTAATTATCTCTTATACTAACTATACTCTTAATAGTTAGATAATTTAAACTTATAAATCTTTAGTCTATCTATAGTCTAACTTTGTTAAGTAGTAATGAGTTTAATATTTCTTTTTTCTAGTATTACCCTTAGTACGTAATCTAATTAACCTATAGTCTTATCTTAATACTTTTTCTAGTAAACTTTCTAATAAATATAATTAGTCTTATATTTAAGTATACTATATATATATCTAATACTACTCTTTTTATCTATAATAGGTAAAATATTAAGTACTTATCTCTACGCTAGATTAATTTTTACTACTACTTCTATCGCTCTTACTTTTACGCCTTCTATAGAGTATAAGAAAAGCTTTAATTTTCTTCTTCTTCTTCTTCTTTCTCTTCTTCTTATATATATATAAAAAATCTAGTCTAGTAGACTACTCTTTAGCTTAAGAGTAAGATATTAATCTAATTCTTTATCTCTTATCTAAAACGTTATACTCTAAAGATATCTATTATAGTATACTTTAAGATAGAGTATTATATATCTATTTTCTTAATTTTATATTATTATTTAAAATATTGATTAAGTTAGATAGTATATATCTATTGATATACTAATTAATATTCTTAATTATAAGTCTCTTACTATAATAGTAGAATTAACTTTAGTATTTATTTTTAGTATATTTACTTCTTCTTCTCTTAATTTAATCTTCTCTTCTTTACTCTATTATAATATTCTTTTTTTACTTACGCTTTTACTTCTATATCTTTATCTCTATTACTACTACTACTATACTTTACTCTTTTTAATAAGATTAATACTTTATCAATCTTACCTTTTTTTTTATCTATTATAGATAATACTACTATTAGCTTATAATACTATATCTCTATCTTTTTCTTTCTTTTTCTATAACTAAAAATAGTAAGATATTATATGTTCTAATAAAGCTCTTTTACTAAAGACGTAAGTTAACTAAGTTTAAGTAAGATAATAAGACTATTACTGTAACGGCACAGGCAAGAAGAATCAGATTCGTTTTAGACGTGAGGTTACTTAGAGGTATATAGGAGTGCGTAGAATATAAGAAATCTAAGAATCTAATTCAATATCTATAGACCTTATATAAAAGGATATTAAAAAACTACTAAATAAACTATTAATCGCGAGATAGTTTTATTCTTATAGTTTCTACTAGACCTAATTAGATCTAGTTTAGATCCTATTTAGATATTAGTCGTGTAGAGGACTTAGC
>NW_006911607.1:0-12187 GCF_000523455.1 Bipolaris oryzae ATCC 44560
GTAGCTAGCTCTGTAGACTTTTGATATCCTTTCGTACAAGGCCTATAGGTGTCTATTCGAATCAAGGCTCTTTTGATGTCCCACGCACTCCCATATGCCTCTGAGTGACACTACTGCCGATACTGATCCGAGTAGCCTTGCCTGCGCCGTTACAACTATACTTTCTTTCTATCCTAAAGCTCTCTTAAAAAGATTCTTTTTAATAGTAAGATATAGCTAAGTAAGAAGCCTTTCTTATCTATATTATAGATATTATATAGCGCAACGTTATATTAATTAAGCTTAGTATAAAAGAGATTAAAATATAATTAATAGTTAGCTTAATTATTAGCTAGATAATAGTTATAGTTAATACTAGTAGATTTTTTAGTAAATATTTTATTATAGTAACGTAATAAAAACTAAGTAACCTAGCTATTAGAGGGCTTCTATACTATAATAACTACTATATAATTTTTTACTATAGCTTAAGAAGGTAGTAGGCTACGTTCTAAGAGTTTTTCTATATATTTTATAATCTTAGATTCTTATAGTAGAGTAAGTAATTAGCGTTTTTTTATAGCTACTATTTATGACTATATTTTATTTTAGTGCTACTATATTAATATTATAAGCTTAATACTAAACTTTTTCGTAGCTACGCGATATAAAAGTTAATATTCTATATCTTATAAATTAATTACTATAATTATTTCTTTAATAGCTGTTATGGTGGTGGAGATATCACGTGTTGAAAATGATGGGTGGTTATTTTGATAGGGCGGCTGGTGTTGCATTGGCTGAACTGTTGCATTGGGTGAGCACGGACGGTAGTAAAACGCAAAACGCAGACGCAAAACGCGGAACCGAACAGGCCCTAAATCTACAAGTACTCACGTGATATAAGCACAGCAACGAGATAGGAAGACATATATCAACTCATGGCTAGTAATTATACCAAATCCCTTATTATAGATTTAGCATGTTCCGGCTAATTTAACGTAAGGAATCAGCTAACGCGTAGGAATGTTGGAATAAATAACTGATGAAGGGAATCGTCGCATACGTACAGATCTCTGAAATTAAGAAGAGTCGTTATTTCATTGTCTTCTTTATTCAGTCTACTACCTCTGCAGTCTCTCCACCTTAATATTAGGCACACTCTTTCCACTCATATTTTCACGGTCTACATATGTTTGGTTTCATTCATTTCATCTTCTAAGAGATACAGGGATCGATTTTACAATCTTGAGAGACTTGTCACTACTTCAGAATTATGTGTTTTACCTGCGGCTCAGCCAAGTGCCCAAAGCTACAGGATCATGAGGCTGCCTTTCTAGTGGGCCTTCATGCAGCGAACTTTGTTTTGTTGTAAATACTAGGCACGTTAGGGAGCCCTCTATGGTCCATGGAATGTATGTTGCCTCCAAGATAAGCAGGACACCTGAAACACAGGCACACTGCGCTATAGTATTCTGAACATCAGTAAGCAGAGTTAGCAGGTGGACACTTCGCTTGCCATATATGTAAATGGGGGGAAAGACCGGCATAGGAACATATCTTGTTTTAGAGTTCAGCCCGGAAAATGGGCTTCATTCCCGCTGTGATTTGGGATTTGTGCAAACACGAAGCGATTTAGGAAGACCTAGCGCGGAACTATGCTGCTATGCTTTAGTAAACACTACTATTGTCTTACTACTCAGTGAACGTACCCACTGCTATCGTCACTTCTCAACTTCAAAGAGATGCGAACTCTATATAGTAATTCTCTTTTTGCTCTGTATTTTCTCTCCAAGTCCTCTTTTCCATTTAGGCAATATCAAAGTCTCGGGAGAGTGGAATGATATGTAGGTGTCTTGGGTAGGGCTTCGAGAACAATACTAGCATCGTCGCGTCATGCTCACTCGCGGATGTGAACTCCATGAACCCAGTATTCGCACGGAAGATGCCAATAGAATAGTAGCCATGTAAATCATCCACTGCTTAGAATGAGCGTCGCGATGGCACGTTGAGCTTTGTCCAGACCCGAAACAAGCAGTTAAGTAGAGGCGCAATAGACTTAACAGTTGCCATGGAAGTCGACATATTGGTCGCGTGGCACATTGCGGTGGAACGGCCCAGGGGTGGTTTGGATTCAACATGAATTAATTTGTAAGATGGGTTGCTCAGGGACCAGGAGAGCGCATACTTTCACCTTTCTAAATCACAGGGCACACGGTGTGGTTGTGGGTGGTGCTTTGTGGCGATCACACATCCTCCTGCCGTTTCTGGTCGGCCCGAGGGTTCAACCACGTCATCTCCGAGATAAGTAAAACCGATAACGAAGAAAAGTCTTCATCACTTATTGCTTCAATGCTCCTCGATACACTTACCCGCTGCGACATGCTACCCTGCTAACAACAGCGACGCTGGAAGCGTCGTACAGACATCATTTCAATCCGCCATGTCCGTCAACGGGATAAGGCGCCGAAGCAACGCGCATAGCGAAGAAGAAATCATCCCCGGCACGCGCCGACTCTACGAGAGCGACCAAAACCTACCAGAAGACTCGTCGCTGGAAAAGTCGGGCAATATCCTCCTCGTACCCCAGCCCACGAACTCGCCCAACGATCCGCTGCGCTGGTCCCTGTGGCGCAAAGTCTGGCACTCGCTCCTCGTCCTGTACATGGTTGGCTTCACCGCAGCAACCTCGAATAACGCGGGATCTGGCTCCGACGGTGTTAATGAAGAGTATGGGATTAGCTATGATGTCTTCAATACTGGCGCTGGCGTGCTCTTCATTGGCATCGGCTACTGGGCTCTCTTGAGCTCTCCTCTGGTGCATTTATACGGGCGGAGGTTGGGCTATCTTGCCTCTCTTGTGCTCAACATCGGTGGCCTTATCTGGTATGCGCGTATCGATAGTGTCTCCGGTGTGGTGTGGAGTCAACTGTTTGTCGGAGCTGCCGAGTCGGTCGGCGAAGCTACTGCGCAACTGTCACTTCTCGATATCTGGTTTGAGCATCAGACCGGTAGTGTGCTTGGCATGTACACATTTGCGACGGCTATCGGCACCTATCTAGGCCCTTTAATCGGTGCCTACGTATCTGACAGACTCGGCTGGCGTTGGATCGGCTATGTCGGTGCTATTATATGCGGCGGCAGCCTTGTCGTCTTTTACTTTGGCTTAGAAGAAACTGAATTTTCGCGCGATCGTTACCTCGCCGGCAACAACGACCCTGCCCTCCTCGACGCCGAACAGCCTGTCGGTAAAAGCTCTTCGCATGACGCCAACGGCGGGAAATCCGCTCCGGACACGGCGCTTTCTTCTGTGGATCAGAAGAAGACATATTGGGAGCGTATCCGCATCATCACGCCAGCACCGAACCTGCGCGGAACTGGTTTTAAGCAGTATCTCAATCGTCTGTGGCACACACTCCGCGTCTTCACTTTCCCTGCTGTGTGGTATGCCGGACTGCAATGGGGCTTTCAGCAATCCTGTTTGACCTTTTATCTCACCCTACAAGAGGATACATGGTCCGGCGAACCGTGGAATTACGGGTCTGTTGCGGTGGGAAACATGAACATTCCCACTTTGATTGGCAGTCTTATTGGCTGTGCTTATGGAGGATATGGGAGCGATGCATTCATGCAGTGGATGATCAAGCGCAACAAAGGCGTTATGGAGGCTGAATACCGGCTGTATCTGATGGCACTTTGCACCCTGATCTTCCCTACCGGCCTTTGGCTGTTTGGCATCGGCACAGCCCGAGGTTGGGATTGGCCTGTGCCGTACATTGGGCTGGGTTTCATCGGTTTTGGCTATGGCTGCGCTGGTGACTTGAGCTTGTCGTACCTCGCAGACTCGTTCCCGTAGGTCCACCGTTGCTGAAATATCGAGGCCGCTGCTAACACTCCCAGTGATATGGTTCTTGAAGGCATGGTTGGCGTCGCAGTCATCAATAACACGCTTGCGATGGTGTTTACCTTCGTCGCCAGCTTTTGGATCGACTCCGGCCTGGAGAACTGCTTCATCGTGCTTGGCGTACTAGGTTTACTGGTTATGGGGTTGAGCCTACCTATGGCCATTTTCGGGAAGCGCACACGGAAGTGGGCAAGGAATCGGTACACAGCATTTGTCCAGATACGCGATGGATTCTCAAGATAGGATTTGATGTGAACTGTATGATTACCGCTAGTATATAAGCTAAACAAAGAGTCTTGCCATTAGCAGGGGGTATATATATGTGATAATAATACACGTAAACACCTACTACCACATTTTGAAAGTGAGTATCTAGTAAACTCCGGAACACTTGATTTACACGAGTGACTGTCCTCCCATAAACTATTTCTCAACTCGCCAAGCCGGGAATGCATTCTTTACGATGTGGCCACAACCTACAGTTTCAAGCAATCTTTGCAAGAAAAAAAAGCAGGATCAAGAGTTCGGCTCTTTTGAGGACTTGGAATGAAAACTCTCTACGCTTGGAAATACCAGAAGGCAGCCCAAAACCCGATGTTATGACAAAGGCCGGACCCACTTGACGAAGTTCATCACGGAAGGTGATCAATCCTCTGGGCCGAAGTTGTGAGCTCAGAAGAACAGCTGATGTCCTTTTCTGCCTCGGTGGATGCTCCATCGGTGAGCCAATGGATGACTACGTAGCCCCAGAATACTGTGTATCGGTTAGATATGGCTTCGGAGGGGGATGATAGCTGGCTCACCATCTACAAGGCAGATGGTACTGCAAACCAAAGCGACACCCTTCCCTTCAACACAAAAATATTGTATGATGAAAAGTACCAGGGTGACAAGCGTAATGGCAAGTGCTCCTATGATGCTCTTCTGCAGCAATGATCGAATGCTCCTTTGCACCGGCGTATCTCTACTTCCCTCTATTTCAACTATTCCTGCCCGCGTTTTACTGCTGCCACAGATAGTTGAAAAGCTCCAGTTCCCGTTCTGCTTGAGCACTGGCTGGAGAAGATAGAAGAAAACCACGGTGAGGGCAATGTCCATAACAATGTCGATGATCAAAAAAGGCACCGTGACCTTCCTTTGGATTCCCGTGTGACATCGCCCCGATTTAGGATCCATGACGGTGTAGGGATGAAGCCAGGCGTTGATGACGATACCGGCCGAGGCAGTCATCATGAACAGCATGCTCCCGATGTATACCCAATCGCGACTACGAGTGACATATGGTGCGCGAACAACATGAATGCGCTCGACAAGGAAGATATAGCTGTAGACATTTTTAGTGAAAGTTCCTGCCAAGGTTGGTAATATGAAGCTGACATTACGCTTTTTGTCATCGCGTAGAGGATGAGACAAACCCAGGTAGTTGCAAGGCAAAGGTCGTAGGTATACAGCCCTTGGCCACTGTGCAAAACCAATAGAACGGTTACGAACATCATAAGCAGGATATATAGGAGAAGCACAAGCGTGAAAGTCATATTTCGTTTCATACCGGCATTGCGTCTTAACCGATTGAAGCGTGAGCCTACAATTGCGTCAGTAGAGTAGCTGCGATTGCGAATCCCAGATACCAACCGAGTAGAAGCGAAGACATCGTCACGATAGCTAGAGACAGTAGGATAAACAGCGTCCGATCCACTGGCCTCTCCCCTGCATATGTCCGAGGCCCGTCGCCCCCGCTAGCCCTCGGTTCCTTGGCCGCATCGAACATTTGTGTCCCAATGAGCGACATGGCGACTCTCGTATTGAAGGTGAGCAGCTCATTTGAGAGTTAAGGTGTCCAAGAGGTCTAAATGAAACTGCCATATGCAAGTTCGCCCAGCCACCAAGGAATAATGAAAGTCCTAGCTGCAGTGATTCAAAAGATAGCATAGCGAATGTGCATTAGCAAATACGGCACAAAGTTTGAGGCTGACCCATGGTAATGAAGGAAATGGCACATTGGGTAGTAAGGAAATGGGGTCACATCAGATTGCCCTCTCCCTGTTTGCAGATCACCCCTTTTACGTGGCGATTTTTTTTAGCTTGTAGTTGATAGCCCGTTTCCCTTTTCCGATCACTCGTCATTGGTCCGCTGGAGGCTCTCCCAAGGACGCGCACGCCAACCGATGTGTCTAGGTCCAGTAATATAACGATAGCGGGGGGCGTGCGGAGAAAGTGGCGGTGGCGCACGGCATGTGCTTAGTGGATGCTCGAGGGGCACCCAACCGGAGGCGGACTCAAAGGGGAAAAGTAAGGTGAGTGTGGCCTGGATATGATATTGGTGTTTGGAGAATACGGGTCGGATGTACATAACAAGTAACACCTCGATTGGTATGTGTGGATTGATCTGCCTGCCTGCCTGTCTACACTCAACTTCAATGTGTTTCACTTGAAGCCGCGTACCCCACCCAACCAAAATCAACGCTACGGACGCACCTCTGCGAACACCATTGTTTAGTGTGTATCGCGCACCTGCTTAGCAAATATCTGCCGGAGAGTGGGGATAGGTTTTGAATAGCTTTTGTTTTTTTCTCTTCTACCTCCAGTTGATTCGATACTTATCCCATCTATTACTCGAAATCTCCTTCCTTATGGAGGGCGGAAAGGCATGTTGAACGAGTGTGTGTTTAGTTGCTATGGAGAATAACACCAGTAACAAGTAAAGCCGTTTCACTACGCCCACTTCCATACTCTTACTTGCTCACTTGCGGGTATTACGCAAAGTTATATGTGAAGAGAGGCACAGCCCTTTACACAGAGGGCGTTCGGTCCGGCACACTTTGTATCTTTTGCTTTACATTCTGGCATCAATATTCCGTTCTAATGTCAGTACCATCGGAGATATCACCGTCTTGGAGCGGTATCAGTCATATGATGGTTACCCCGAGTTGGTCATCACCTTCTGACGTAAACGCACGTTGGCTTCCCAATGATGAAACTTCTTACAAGGTTCGGCTGGTTACGTTCGTTCCTTAGTCCCGTTGAAATAAACTACACCGTGTCCGCAAATGCATTTTTTGCTACCAACAATGACCAGGTGGTTAAAAGGTACTTCGCTGACTAAAAGCATCCTTAGCATTATTAAAGTCATTTTTGGGGACTGCGACCTCGGTGGCAATCTTGTGAAGTCTAGAAAAACATGGAGGTTGTAGTTGGCTTCGTCCTTCTTATCATGAAAAGTTATGGCTCCAAACAACGCTGACTGCCTGGGCAAAGGACGTTTGCTGACATGTTGTAATGCCTAGATGACTAGCAGCGGATATCATCTGTCTCGGGATACTTGCCATTACCTCTCTTACTACCATTATCATCATTGCCCCTACTGCTATTGCTAATAATCTATTTTCGTTTGAGTTGGCCGTAGAGTATGTGAAGAGCAGTTGCACCGATTCGATCATTTGTTTGCAGCCTTCTAAGTTGGGTGTGAATCCAGAAATATACTCAATCTTGTTATGCAATGGGTGAGCATAAATTACGGTATAGCATTCCAATTTTCTGTAATCGCAAAACAACTCTGAACTTAGGGTTCTGATACTATGTCTCAAGATCCGCATGCTCTACTGCTAATAATCTTCCTGCGAGCTCAAGCCTTAGTTCAGCCTCATGGGTTTGGAGATACTCGCCTTTTCCAGTAACGAACCAAAAAACCACTGATATGACGAGCATCACGCCGAACACTGCAATAGCCCAGTTCATATCAGATATGCTAGGATCGGGTGTCCCTGGAAAGAAGAAGAATACTGTAGTCACCGCACAGTAAATCACGCCGACCCAATTAAGGAGCGACCCCAGTCTACCAAGCTTGAATGTTCCTCCGAAGGGGAGATTGTCCCGCCCGACAACCAAGAGACAGGCGATTGGTATACCATAAGATATGGTTAATGCAATCGTGCTTACACTCAAAATAGCCGTGAGAACTGTCGAGGCAAAGAAGTAAAGTACGCCAACAAGGCCAATGATAACGCCTTGCAGCCACTGCGCTCGTACAGGACCCATCCAGGTTGAGTCAATCTGGGAAAAGTAGCTGCTGAATGGAAGTCCACCGTCCCGAGCGAACCCCCAAGTCAAGCGACCGCCGGTAGTTGCGAGGCTTACACCTTGACCCAGTCCGTTGACTATGAACAATATCATGAGAGTGGCTCCGCCCTTTAGTCCGACCGTCTGACGGACAAGTTCGATAAACGGCAGCCCAGTTGGCCCATCGATAACGAGATCAAGATCCTGGACACAAAACAGACAGACCACCATGAAGATGAACCCGCTAATTGCGCCACATACAATGGCTAGCCAGATGACTTTTGGTCCGTTTGATCTCGGGGCTGGGATTTCTTCGATCACTGTAAAAGTCTGTTAGCCCACCATGCCAACCCGATAATGGCTGAAATACTTACTGTGAATCGTCGAATCGAACGCTGTCAATCCATAAGCCGCTTGCAACAGCCCTAAAAACCATACAACCCCATCACCCCATCCTGTCTTGTTCTCCCAATCTCCGAACACAAACTTCGGAGACTGATACTCCATCCCGTCTTTTACGCCCACCGAAATCAAAAGCGCCAACATAATAGCGAAGAAAAGTCCGACAAACCAAACACCAACACCGTCATTGAAAATTGCCAGAAATCTATTACTCCGGCATGCTGCAACATTTACTACTGTAAAAAGCGACGCAACACCCAAGTAAACCATGAAGTTGACCCACGCTTTCCCTGCGCCATCCCATTCTGGATCAAACATAACTTTCATCCCCAACAAAAACTCTGTCATGAACGCTACTTGGCTCGCAGTCAACGTCCACCAGCCAAATGTATTTATCCACGCCGTCATGTATGACAAAAACCGCCCAGCCTTGTGTTTCTCAAGTAGGCGATGGACCCAATACGCTTGCCCCAGAGCGGTGGGCATGGAAGAGCACAGTTCTCCGAGAGACAGGCCTACGCAAATGTTGCAGGTGAAAACTAGGACCAGACCCCAGAGAATTGCCACGGGGCCGCCGTTGGTCAGGCCTGAGCTGAGGCCTTGTGCAAAGGTTGCGTAGGTTCCGAGGATACAGAAGGACATGGCGAGCATGGAGACGAAGTCGAATTTAAGGGTTAGGGATGCTTGGTGGTAGGATGACGAGGTGCCGATCTCGATAGCATTGTTGGTGGAGGTTGTGGAAGCCCGGCGGGCAGGCCCTTTGGTGGATTTCGTGGAATCCATAGTTGCTATACCCATAACTAACGCACTCTTTCGTTTATACCTTATATGTTTGTAACTTTCTGAGGGTTGAGTAGTCTCACACAAGGTCTTGCTTAACGAGATGTGAGGCCTTTAGTGTAGAGAGCAAGTAGATCCAGTCCGCCGGGGGCTTTTATTTAGCAGAATACGTGCGCTATAAGGGGCGCGGCCGAAGCGAGAACATTAATTGAAGTGCAGGTTGAAGAGAAGAGAGCAAACGCTTTGTCGCGTAGTTCTCCTGTCAACAAAACGGGGTCTCGCAAGCAAATAACGAAGATAGATATACACACTAGCTCTCCACCCTGCCCTTAACCCTGATCGGAACTTATCTCTGCGGAGAGGGCAAGATTGGCGCTATCAAGACGGGATGAGATATCACGGGGCAAGGATAAGAATCTGCAGCATGTACCCCAGTTCTTGGGGGACTGAGATAGCCGAATCAGAATCAAAACCACCCCTCCCACAATAATGCAACTACGCAATGAAGCTAACACCACTGATTTTCTATCTATTCAAAACGCAGAGACAGTTAGTACTTTACCTTGTAAGAACGCTCAAAATTCTACATAATTGCTGTACGGTCTATATAGTGATTCACGCTGTCATTTTGGTCATTGATGGGCGTAGTTGTTATCCGGCTATTTCAGTCCAGATAGTTCACTGGATCCGGCACTAGGCTCAGAATAGAAAGTCCATGCGCAATCAGCTCCAGCTTGCTTTACGATCCAGATAGAGACGGCACGGCCCAAAAACGAGTTCGAGGGCAAATTGTCCGTTTTATTGCCAAATCTAGGTATAACTCATGCTCACTTGGGCCATGCATGATTAGTTAAATTGGTTCCGATGGTCCGCTGGTTCACAAACTCGTCTCTTCACAGATTCCCAAGTCTCGGTGAGCTTGGCCACCTCAAAATGACCTCCCCGCCTCCTTGGCTACGACTGTTTGCATCTGCCTGTGTCCGTATCATGGTGTTGAAGAAATGTGCAGCAAGGCATCATGCAGAGCTCGTGTCGCATGATGCCTTGCTGCAAAGGTACGCTTCAGCCAATGACAAGGGACCCAAGCGGGGGGCAAATATGACTATCACTTGGTTGCTGACATTGTATATGGAGTAATACCTAGCCTCTCCCTCAAAATGCTTTAAAGCTTGGACTCCTTATTACAATTCCTTCCCATACCTGTCACTCCGAGGTTCGCTTATCATTCGTTAAGATTAAAAGATATTGAGCTCAAGTCTCGATGATGGCTTATGTGAGGCACCGATAAAGCTAGTTTCCTTCGGGGAAAAGTACTCGCCGGTAGCACGATACACAGTCGGTCAGCTAGCCTAAGCGGAATCCTCTTACACAAAGTAAACGTGTGACATCGATCTGTAGCCAGCCAATAATACCTGTGTGCACTATTGAGACATTGTGCTACCAGTCTACGATGACGTTGTTGCTGGGCCAGTCAGTCGCGCCGTTCAGCTGTCACACACAATTGTCTACTGAGAATTACATCTTATTCTTGAATCGGGTGACATACAAGATTTGGTGAGTGCAGCTAGCCCATCTTCTCTCCACTCAACCATTGTCATGGGGCCAGGATAAGTTCTGGATAATGGCAAGCTACTGATTGAGCGATCTGCCGCATGAAACAATTAGTGGCGTGTCAGAGGGGCCGTGGCATCAACGGCAGATTGCCTTTTCAGTAGAAGACAGAGGCCAAGTACGTAGTCGATAGAAACCCTTTTAGCTGGCACTATAGACACTGCCGAAAGCAGTCCTCTATACTAGGCACGAAGCAGAGGGGAATAGTGAGTCTACCATCGTTTCTATATAGATATATGCTCTCATTGCCCGTGACGATATGAATAAGTTCGGTTAAGTCTAAAAGGTGTGAGTGAGAGCATTCTAAGTTAGCTGGCTGGAAATATTTGACTGTTTGGGGATATCGGCTTTTGTATAGCACCTATTATATGAATGAGTAGTCGCGAAATCTCTCAAATCTGAGCGGTGGCGCTGTTGGGCAAAGATGATATGGACCACCCAGAAATTCTGGGCTGTAAAATAAGGCACTGACTCAAGTTTAAGGTCAACAGCATCATTACTAGCTGTTTTCTGGATTTTGAGCACAATTTCGACAGGCAGTGAATGCAGCCTCGAAGCGAATTCATCGTTGGTAGAGGTTAGAGTACTTACTAGAAACCGGGGAAAATCCAGAGGCAGTGTTTGCACCATATAAAAAAAAGGATCATTGAGGGCTGTGGCTTTACTATTGGCTTCAAAGTTGGAGAATGTAGTCACACCCATTAGGATGTAGAGAGGATCCCCATGAAATGTTGTATTATGATCGTCAAACTCTCATACATAGTCACCAATGTATGATCTAATCAGGGTAACAAAAACGGGAGGGAAAGTTCGTGTATATTGAGTTCAGATTTGCATCATCTACTTTGAGGATGTACCAAACATAAGGGGATACAAGTGCACTATACAATCAGCCAAACATAAGAGCATTAACAAAGTAGATCTTGGTAGAAGACTTCTAGAAGGGCTGGTAGCGCGAATTCGATGCTATAACCTGCTGATCTTAATACTCCTCCGTTCATAAGCGAAGCAGGCATTGTGGTGGATAACCCTAGGCAGTTGAAGCAAACCCATCTTAGGTCGCGCTAAGCGCATACGGTAATCTACGGTCAATTGGTTGGTAGTCTCATTGACATAACGTGCGGGATCAGTAAGCTAGAAAGATCAGTAAGCTGAACGCCCCACCCAAACTGACGCGACTGTCTGCGCAATTAAGCTATAATAACGTAATAAAATAAGATAAATTTAAGAGATATAATTTATAATCTAGTCTTATATATGTTACAAGGGGTTAGGTGCTAATACTTCTCTAAGCTCGATCTAGGTTAGAGCGAGTAAGATAGTATAAAGAGCTCCGTAAGGGTTATCTAGCGATATAGTAGAGTAGCATACTTATATAGAAAGTAATAAAGATTTAATAACTACTAATTTATTTAATAGACTAATATATAGTAATCTTATTAAGTAAAGTAACTA
>NW_006911608.1:0-11870 GCF_000523455.1 Bipolaris oryzae ATCC 44560
AACCACTTCGCAGCCCCCCTCCCGCACCACCTCCCCGCTTCCTCCCCCCACCGACACCACCATCCCCTCAACCCCATCCACACACCCCGCCCGCAACACGCCCAAGCGCTCGGCCGAAGACGCCGAGTTCGAAGATCTCGCACGCATCGTAATGAAGGAGCAGACCCTCACCCGTGAGATTAATGCATTACAGCATGAGATGGATGTGCTAGAGGAGCGGAAAAGTATTTGGATGGAGAAGTGGCAGGCGCAGTTTGAGAGTGTGAATAGCAAGTTGGAGGCGGTGACGAGGGAGAGGGTTGGGGTGAGGATGCAGTTTAAGAAGCAGAGGTTGGGGGCGGCTGGGGAGGAGTAGGGTAATATTCTTTTTGGGTTGGGGAAGGGGGTTTGTGAAGAGAAGAAAGGGCATTGCATTTGTTGTCTTTTTATTCCTGATTGATATTGCTTCGTCGCATTGGCTAATACCAGTTTTGCATTCGTTGGGTGCTGTCTCGGTACAGCTGTTTTGATTTTTCGTTTTATTTTTTTTAGTCTTTATGAATTTACTGTTATGGTAACGTGTTTTACAAGCGAGCGCCGCGTACAAGCGAGCGCCGCACCCCACCAACTTTGTGCACCTCTCTCATCTCAGTACACAATGGCTCAACGCAACGCTAGTCAATTAGCTTTAAATGAAGCAGATATCCAGCTCGCTATATCCTCTATTGAATCTGGTCAGATACAGAGTAATCGCAGTGCTGCTGCTATCTATAACGTGTCAGAACGAACAATCCGCCGCCGACGCGTTGGCAAGCCTGCCCGACGCGATTGCCAGCCCAACTCAAAGAAGCTTACTAAGCTAGAAGAGCAGGTGATAATTGATCATGTACTTGATCTAGATCTACGTGGATTTTCGCCTACCTACGCAGCTGTGCGCGATATGGCTGATAGACTGTTAGCTACGCGCGGTGCTGGCCAGGTCGGCGTTCACTGGCCGCGTAACTTTGTTAAGCGTACAGATAGTCTTACGACGCGTTTCAACCGAGCGTACGATAGGCAGAGAGCTCTATGTGAAGATCCAGTCCTAATTAAGAGCTGGTTTGAGCTTGTAGAGCAGACAAAAGCCAAGTACGGCATCTGTGACGAGGACGTCTACAACTTCGACGAAGCTGGCTTTATGATGGGCAAGATCGCGACTCAGCTAGTCGTAACAGCGTCAGAGAGGAGGGGTCGACCAAAGGCAGTTGAGCCAGGCAATCGTGGGTGGGTAACGCTGATCGCAGCGATCAACGCAGCTGGCTGGTCTATCCCACCGTTTCTTATCTTTACTGGCAAACATCACCTATCTGCCTGGTACGAGGAGGCAGAGATCCCACGCGACTGGGCGATCGCAGTCAGTGACAACGGCTGGACGAACAACGAGCTAGGTGTTGCCTGGCTAAAGCACTTTAATGCCTACACGAAGACGCGTGTTGTAGGCGCTCGTCGGCTACTTATTCTTGATGGCCATGAGAGCCACCAGTCTCTTGAGTTTCAAGAGCTTTGCAAGGAGAACAATATCTATACGCTCTGTATGCCGCCTCACTCCTCTCATCTACTCCAGCCTCTTGACGTTGGCTGCTTCTCGCCGTTAAAGCGCGCGTACAGCCGTGAGGTAGAGAGCCTAATACGCAACTACATTAACCACATCACTAAGCTTGAGTTNCTGCCAGCGTTTAAGNCAGCCTTTGATCGATCCTTNACGCCAGCCAATATCCGCTCAGCCTTTCAAGGCGCAGGCCTTGTTCCTCTCCGGCCAGACGCTGTTCTATTAAAGCTGGACATAAAGCTGCGCACGCCTACTACTCCAGTAGCTGCTCTTACAGAGGCTCTCTGGCAGGCTCGTACCCCAAGCAACGTACGCGAGCTTGAAGCCCAATCAACGCTAATACGTGATCGGGTTCGGCGGCATAAGAGCTCATCACCAGCGTCAATTATTGCGGCGATTGGCCAGCTTAAAAAGGGAGCAGAGATAATGATGCTCTCGGCTGAGCTAATGCGAGATCGGATCGCCAGCCTTGAGAGGGCTAACGAGGCAGCAACAAAGCGTAGGCAGCGTAAGAAGAAGCGGATACAGAAGCAAGGAGTACTAACAAAGGGAGCTGGAGAGGATCTACTCGCTCAGCGCGAGGCTGATCAGCAGATTGCTCATGAAGAGCGTCAGGGAGGAGAGCGATCAGGTGTCAGCCGCCAGGCTTTGGCGCGCTGCAGCAGGTGTAGAGAGACTGGCCATAACTCGCGTACATGTAAAAAAGATACCTTAGATAGTACTTAATCTACTATCTTAATATATATAAAATTTATAAATTTGTGGTAGAGCTATATAGGAATAGGGGTGCGCGAAGTTGGTGGGGTGCGGCGCTCGCTTGTACGCGGCGCTCGCTTGTACAACACGTTAGTGATGTTTTATATCCCTAAATTTAATCTTTTTTATTATTAGCATTATCCTTATTGCTTTAGAAATGAGCTCAAGTCCACCTATTTCTACTTCAACTTCTAGGGATATTTCCCCAAATAATATTATATATCATATAATATAATGTACTCAAATAGTATAATAAATATTACCAATAAGATGTATGATGATAATACAGATAAGAGAAATTATATCGAACCGTGCGGTTCTTATGTCCACAAAGAAAGCCTATTCTCGCGAAAAAAGCAAGGCTATCATGAGAGGAAACATATATAGAGCTAAAAATCTAGTGCACCGTAGGCTTGTGTACAAGAGTTTGTATTGAATACATGCCTAATGAAACAAAGTGCAAATATTTCGGCTGACAAAGGAAGGTCACTGAACTTCACGAGATCATAGTGAGTGATCGTTAAGATAGGAATAAGGCTCCAAGGCCTATTCCCCTACAAAGATAGCATTATGAAGCTTATTTGTATTCGGTACAAGAACCTGGCCACCCATTCCTGTATCCAGACATCGTGGAACAAAAGTAGAAAGTACCATTCGGTGCCAAGGCATAAAATAACGTACCAGCTGAGTTTGGAAGCTTTGTCTGTAAACTAAAAGTCAGCGTCGAGGCTCCTACAGAACAACTGAAGCGCCCTCAAGAAACGTACCGCCCAGTAGGGGATGTTATGGAATCTTGGCGTCGCGCAGTGCCCAGAAGACGCGTCAGCTGCACTCCAATCTTCAGGCTGTCCACTTCTGTCGGCATCATGAGCCGCCTGTTTAAGGGCTTCCTGCGTGATGTTGATTCCGCCATTGACTGGGCAATTAATCATTGACGGGAATTGGTAGCAGGTATCACAGGAAGTAGGGGATGCAGGGGCGGCGGCATTGTTTTGGAGGGCGACCGCAGAAACAGCATTAATGCTGAGAGCAAAGGCAATAAAAGAGCTAATATGCATTTTAAAGATTGAGTAGAGCCTTAAGTTCAGGTATCGATGGGTCTTGGTTTGGAAATAGATAGTATAAGAGTGAGGAAATGCAAACCACCTTGTGTGTGCATTCCTTATATATGTGTAACGGGAGAGCTCTTGCCAGTGCCAACCTAGTATATTCATTACTTTTTAGGTTTCCTATAGTTGGCCTTTCTATAATATATTTCACAGTGTCAGCATATCAGCTGACTACATAAGGTTAACGAATTCGAAACATGCTACCACTCAGAACTCTTAAACAATATCATTAGATGAGAAATAGTTGCTGTAACGTGTTCCATTAATTATCCGCCTACATCAGTCATCAGTGTTCAACAGTCGTCCCTTGTCTCAATAGCTATTATCTTTATTGTTCTATTTTTGTAAATGGCAACGTACAGGGATCAAGACTAGACTGGCAGATTTAAAAATCTTATGTAGGTCTGTACGGATGCATAAAACACACAAGTTCCTTCGCCTAACCGACTCAAGTGCAATTTCCCGATACTTGCCGTCGACATAGCTTTGACCGCAGGCGTTATATCAGCTTACCATTACTACAGAAGTGTTAAGCCATACCATAAACCTATACCTAGAAAGAGTTAGCGCCTACTTAACTTATAGAGCTAAGAATCGATATACACAATTATTCTCTTAATAATTTTAATAAATCTAAGAGCATTTTGTTTTCACTATAGAAGTGACCGAGAAGGCTAGAGCTGAATCTCTTAGATATCTGGATAAAAAGAAAGAATGTCGCCTGAGTTGACGTAGGATGCGTGTACCTCGTGGCGACGAGACTTTCGATGCGCGGCCAAGAAGGAAAAGCTCTCCAGCGGGGAATTGAACTTCCAGAGGTGCGCGTCTGGATATCACCGGACAACAACGAATATAACAGGGCAACATAACGTGATAAGTGGATTTATTCCCCTTACTACGCGAGATAGGACTAGAGATTTTTGAAGCCAGTCATAAACACAATAATATCAAAACCTAACATCAAGCGGATTAGCAATATCCGCCAAGGCCTTGATTGATAGCTGCTCCCCTCGAAGTCAACATTCCCTTCCAATTGCATAGCTGCTCCTTCAGAAATCCAGGTCCCTACATTTAGCTTGCTCACTGGTCCCTCACAGCGCACGCCTGTGGCATTCTAAAGAAGGGTCGCTAGCTCAGTCTGGACTCACAGGGCCTTAATGGAGGGCCTCTTGAACTTGCATTGAGCGATTTTAACGGGCTTGACTAGTGGAAGCATAGCGACTGTTAAGCATAGGGATTATTCTAATCGGATGTGTAGTTTTGTTTCGAAACGAGATCGGCCTAGGACTCGTAATCGAGTCCGTGTTTTCAGCCAGTTAGATATCGGGGACCTGGAGCTTTAGTAAGCTGCGCGATTTAAAGCATCCACATCCACATCCGCATCCGCATCACATCCGTGTCCGCATCCGCATCACATCGGCCGCTCCCTTTGGACAAGGACGAGCCTTGGTTCGCTAAAGTTCAAGGGCGCTTCCGTATTAAAGTGCCGCTACATTGATAACTTTTTGATACAGCAACATTTTAAGCAGAGTTCGCGTAGTTTCACATATTTTCTATATATCTCGGTGGTCCGGCCACTTGTGTAGCCAGACAGTTTCGCCGTTATGGCTAAGATCACAATCAACGTCATCATAGACTTAGGGTGTCCCTTCGTAAGTATGCTGCAAATCACAGAATTATCGCGTTTAAGAGCTTATCTTAATTCCGAAAACAGTGCTACGTAGCCTTAAAACGTATCACGAGAGCTATTCAGACGCACCAAGATAGATGTCCTGACGATTCGATCATAGTCCAGTGGCATCCGATGATTCTTCAACCAAACGCACCTAAGGTCTCCATAGATATTTCAACCTACATTGCCTCAGTGTTTGGACCAGAGGCGCGAGACGCAAAATTAGAACGCGAACAGACGCTTGGTCGCGCCGAAGGCATTAATTTCAACAATTGCCGCAAGATTGGCAGCACATACGATGGTCATCGCTTGGTGCATCTTGCTGGCGAGAAATCCAGCACGGTGCAGCTTGCTGTTGTAGAAAGGTTGTTCAAAGGTCATTTTGAGGATGGCCAAGACCTGTCATCCCATGACTTTCTTAAGAGCGTAGCCGTAGAATCAGGCATTAGGAGATCGGAGGCTAAAGCTTGGTTAAATTCACGCGCAGGTGATATTGAAGTTGACGAGAAGATTCGCAAGGCAACTATGAGAGGAGTCAGAGTCGTTCCCGACATCACTATTGCTGGGCGCTATCTAATTGGGGCTGGTTATGACACGAACTGTTTAATTTATATACTAGGAAAAGCTAGAGCAGGGGAAGTCTAAGAGTACTGTTTCAGAAGATTGGAATGATTAGCTGGAATTGCTTAAAAACAGGTAGTTTGACCAGAGGATTCCCAGTAACGTCTCCGACCTCAAAGCATTATAAAGAGAAATATAATTAGTTGGAGCACAATTCAATTGAGAAGGCTGCAATGCTGCCAGCAGAAAGGTAGCGCATCTTGTCGAAGGCTAGCTACTGTCCCGCAAAAAATGTCCCATACTTAGGTCACTTAAAGTCAACCTTGAAGGTTGAAAACTTGAATAACGTAGAAAAAACCGACGCTTGCGCTTTGCAAATGGGTCTACAACCTTAATAAGCATAATATGCTTCACACGGCTGTAGCAACGCTATATCTTAAATGGACTAGATTGCAAGGTTAAATGCATGATTTGCAGTACAATATACAGCATAGATAGCACGGAATAAGAAAATGTCACGAGAAAACACCGCAACCACGGAAAAGAATGCTGATATTGCGCATTCTTGCTATGCCCCCTTATGGAGTGACGGGTTCGCTAAAATTTCCCCCTAACACACCAAGTCATTGGACACTAGAACACTGGAGACTTTAGGTGTCGACGAGACAGCAACGTTTTAATATCAATTCATTGTGGTCTGGTGACTGTACATGAGGCAGCGATGCCATATTTGTTAACAGGCGGCTCACTGAGCCAATCTTTTCCACGACTTCCTTGCCGAGACTCTGTCCCACCAAGCCTGCACACTGGGACGAGTTCCAACCAAATCACCCTCGTTGACTTCGAACAGCTTCGAAATTAACGGCATGTAAAAAATGTCTACCAAAGAGAAATTGGTGCCGCCCAGGTAATCCTGCTTAGCAAGGATACCATCGAATACGTCAAGCTTTTCAGCAAGAGTTTTCTTTGCGTTCTCGAGAGCTACCTCGTCAACAGGCTGACCAAACATGCTTCAAAAGGTTCAGTGATGCTTTCATACAGTGCTTGTATATACAACTTACGGGCGGATCTTCTTCTGGGTGAATATTTCCTGGGCGAAGTGATCGAAATTGTTTTGCTCAACAGAAGCCCACTGTTCAAAGAGAGCCCACGCTTTCTCATCCTGGAAGGAAGGAAGAAGAGGTGTGCCCTGGTTAGCGAACTTTATGGCTAAGAAACGCGAAATTGCGCGTGACTCTGCAGATCATTAATTCAGTTACGAAGAGAAGAGCTCACAGCGAACTGACCAAACAGGACGAAGTCATTATCTTCGAGGATTGGAATCTGACCAAAAGGATGCTTCTTTCTGTACTGCTCGGTCTGGATTTCGTGATTAGTTCATCCACAACTAAAACGTGAATTTATTTACCTTGTGCTCGCCAGCACCAATGTTCGGAGCGTGCAGCGTGAAATCTTCGACTCCTTTCTCAGCAAGGACAAGTAGCGGGCGAAGCGTGCAGATTGAGTGCGCAATGCCCGTAAGGTTGAACGACATGATGAAGACTGAAATCGATAATGTTGCGTGCAAAATTCTCTAGGATCTGCCTGTTAGAATAAGCGCCCTACAGTTCGTGATTTAAGTAGCAAGTTCAAAGTCCGTTCATCCGCTGCGGAAGAATGCTTCGTAATCTGTGTGCCGCAGCTTTTGAGCAGAGGTGAGTCAGTACCAGCCGAGTGATCAAGATGACGTACACCTCTTTTGAATTGCTGACTGATCGAATTTAGGTACATCCGCATTCCCAGGTGCGGGATGAATCTTTCCCTCAACCAGTAGACCTTGGCGGGATGCTTTGATTACGATAAGCCTGCATTGAGATCTTCTGCGGACCAAAATAAGTCCGAGCCACTCTTTGATGTGGCACTTGGTATAACTAGATATGCTGCTAAAGTTTTTTCCGAACTTCGGATTAGTCACACATATTCTTGAATGATCGCATTTTTCAAGCGGTAGGTCCAGTGCTATAGATTATGTTGAATCAGTTGCCTCGTTCCAGTTTGTCATGTCGGCTACGGCTAATGAGTGCATCCCTGTACTTTCCGGAGACGACCTAGTTTGTATTCTATCATTACAAGCGA
This sequence comes from Bipolaris oryzae ATCC 44560, assembly GCF_000523455.1. Classification (NCBI taxonomy): domain Eukaryota; kingdom Fungi; phylum Ascomycota; class Dothideomycetes; order Pleosporales; family Pleosporaceae; genus Bipolaris; species Bipolaris oryzae. The sequence continues at coordinate 7,781 of NW_006911608.1, forward strand.
TGCGTACTGCTTGCTGAAGCGTCTTCACTCACTGATACATGTGCTCCTGTGTCATTAGCTTTTTAACAGGACATAATGTGTGGGTACTGTCATTGCGATGTTTCAAGCAGTTCTAGCTGGAAACTAGTAATTCTAGGTGGTTCATCGCTCTGTCTACATTCGTATGGTTGTAGCGTGCATGATACGGTATGCGGACGAGAAAAAAAGCGACTAAATATGCTATCTTCTTCCAGCAACCATCTCGATTGAATCATTCCCGACTAATAGTTCCTCCCTTAATTGCTGAGCGAGAAATTATAGTTGCTAGGTTTCAGGATTTCTGGGACAAAGTCACCGTACTGTTCGTCCGGCCTGCCCAGGTCGAGAATGTCGCAAAAGAGTTTATGCGCCTTGCCACTCAACATTGGCACGTTGCTTAATAGTCCTTCTGCAAGCTGTAGCCAGTCCACGACTTGTGCGAACTTTGAACATATTGACTGGATTTCCCATGTGTCAGCTTATCGCTGTAGAACTGGCAAGGAGCCCAGCTTGATTGCTTACCTCCCTTCTTTGTTCAAAAACCGTCACCTCTTGGTCAGTTTGTGAAGCGATTAGCGCACAAGTTGCAATGCTCCAGAATCTCCTACAGCTTTCGATAAGCTGGTGTACTTCGCATCCCTCTGATTTTAGCCGCTCTAAATATCGAACGAAGTTGTGAATGAGTTCGACATCGGTTTCAGCGTGGGCCGATGCTGGATATGCAAGGGTTTCTGACAGTAAAACGAGGATTGCGGAGAGTGGAAAGCACAGCGTTTGCCTTGTTAGGTTGTCAGCTTCAAGAGATTGGTCACCAAAGATGACTTATGGCAAATCTACCAGAGGTGTGTGAAGGGTTGGGGTTGCAATCGGAGCAGCACATCAAGTGTTCCACGGGCTGCCATAGCGCACCTAGCTCTAGCTATCCTGCTGGTACTGAAGGTTTTGTTTGATGCGGGAGGCTGTACTTCTTGCATATCCGGATTCCATGTTGCCAGGTCCAATAAGACTGCCGCTACCATACTGGTCTTGCTAATGCAACTGAGATGAGTGTAGTGCAACATAGCGACAGGCATCTCGAGGCGCGGCGTCCCGTACGCTCTGGAACTAGGATGGGTTTCTATAGGCATGAAACATTTCCATTCCTCAAGCTCTTGGTGGATCTTTGTGACGGCTTCTAGCAGATCAGTGATTTCCTGCATGGACAGTCGCCTGAAGGAAACTCGTTCAAGCAGCTTGTGTATCCGCAACTTTGCAACGGCAAAAACTGCTTGTTGTCGAAGAATGCCGCCCTTTTGTTGCCTTGAAAGGCGTGCCATGTGATCGACATGACTGAAAACATGACAGTGCTCGACTTCGGGGAGTTCAATGACAATACTCTCTTCATCTAGCGGTGAGGGTAAGCCATATCTGTGCGTCACATCAGCGTTCAAAATGTATACAGCCCAAAAAATCCGTTTATGTCTTTCTGCTACTTCGGCATCGAGACCAATATAGTATTCCTGCTTTTGCAAACCAAGCATATGGGCCATGTGGGCTGCAGCCGCTGTCAGCTGTGCAGCGAGGCCGGCATCGGCTGTGCGTAGCATGAACAAGGCCATGACCAGTAGTGTTTCGCAAGATGCTATTACAGGTCTTCGAGCTACGAGCTCGGCGTACATCGCGAATGCGTTCTTGAAGAATGCCCATGCGATCGATGAAATTGCGGTGAGGGATCTGTTATCTGTCCTGTGGAGCGCAGATACTGCAAGGAGTGAGCACACAGTCATCCATCGGCACGGGTCGCTGTCGCTGTCGTCCAGGCCAGCAATGTACTGCTCGTCAAGTTGATGCAGAACGATTTCTTCTTCGAGGAAGATACCATGGAGCTGGATTTCTTCGATTACTGGCTGCAGTAAACACACGGTATGCTGTTTAGGAGGAAGGCATGCGAAGACCTTTCTTCCAGAGCAGCCCAGATCCACCCGGGTCTGCATTTGTTTCATTGTCGCGTGAACGTCCGCGGCAAACGCTGCAAATTTCTTGGCGGCTGCAGGCAGTGTTTGTGCGGTCTCGTCTGTGGTCCACGGACCTTGAGCCGGATCGTCCATCGCAGTATATCTTGGAGTGGTCTGTTCTATGGAAAGCTTTGTCAGATATCCACACTCCGTACTGTCACCCCCATACTCACCTTCGCTGGAGTCTTGAGTCGTCCTGCCACTGTGTACTTCGTTGTAGCTTCTTTGTATATTGATCTCAAGGAGTCGTGCTGTAGAGGCTAATCCAGACGATAGATTATTGTGAATCAGCTGTTGCATAGGATGCACGCTGACCTCTTTGCTGGAAAACATGAGTTCTTTATCTGCTTCTTCGGCGCTCCAGCGACGGCTTACTTCTTTCCAGGGCCCCGTTGTCGCCGCGCTGTGTATACGCAATCTCTACTGTGCTTTGCACAGTGGTTACAACAAGGCTTTCCTCCATCACAGCGTCTTTTTCTTTGCTGACATTGATGGCACGCCTTTTTGGTATCATTATCGGAGCTCGTGTCTCTTTCAGGGAGCAAGTAGAAGAAAAGAGTGCTTACGTTGGTGATTCTTTTGCGATTGAGCATTTCTGCGAGAGTGTTGGCTTCTAGTGTTGCTTCGGCGCTATATATCCTGCATTGAACATGCTAGAAAAACACCAAAAGATGGTTTCGGTAAACTCGTGTTGGTTGTGGGGAGGGCTACTTAGTACCGAGGACGGACGCAACACGATCATGTGATTTCCGGTGCCTCCCTAGTGCGATTCGAATCCTACCTTGACGAAGCGTCGATCAGAGAGCACGCGCTGTCTGAGGTCAATCCTGTGAAGAAATTCTGAGGCTCGCGTCGATGCTGGAGGCACACTTGCGCCCGAATACGATGTGGAATGATGACACAGAAGACTTGACCACAAACGGCATGGCATGCGGATGCATTTTGTATCCGCATAGCAACCACCCAAAAAAGTAAGCTGAACACCCCACCCAACCTGACGCGACGCTCTCCTTAACTGCCATTATGCTGCGCCAATAACGCTCTATATGGACTACTCGTGAACAGACAATAAGTCTTGCTATAGCAATCTATCGTAATAATTTAAAGCATTCTATCTATACTCTCGCAAAAGTGTACGGTAACGTGTTTCACCACTAAGCCGTCAACCCCACCAAGTCGTCAGCTCGAAATCTCACCAAAATTAAGAAATAACAGAGGTACCTATCTCTATAACTACGTACTTATAAACTTTAAAATTTTTAATTATATTTATTTTATATTAAATAAATATATAGATAGATATTTTAAAAAACCTTTTAAGTAGTTATTAAGAGATAAAAAAACTCTAGTAAAATACATTATATAATTGAGATTTTCTAAGTGTAATAGCTAAATAAGAGGGTAGACTCTTTAAGGCTTTTTAATTATATTTATAAAAGCACTAATATTATACTATTAGATTTTTAAAGTTTATTAAGAAGTATTTATAGTGATAGATACCTCTATTATTTCGTAATTTTAGAAAGATTTTAAGCTGACAATATAGTGGGGTTAACTATAACGGGCTGAACGCCCTTTAGATAAGCTCCTCGATAGAATCTTGGTTTAAGCTGTACGCACGCCATCCGAACTACGTTTAGATAATAAGCGTAGAATCTAGATATTTGTTACACGGGGTCTGGATTGCTAATACTTCTCTAGCTCGATCCGGGTTAGGGCGAGTAGGATTAGGGTTAGCGCCGTGAGAGTTGCCTAGCGATTCTTAATAGAAAAGAGGTATAGATATAACTAAGGGTTTAATAATACTAATCTATTTAATAGACTAATATATAACTATCATATAAAGTAAAGATACTAGTAAGAAAGTATAATTTAAGTTAACTATAATAAGAGTAAATAATAAAACCTATTTATCCTTATATCCTTATTACTTCTAGTGTTATGGGCGAAGAGGCCTTCGAACGAGTTTGCATTAGCCTATGGTACAGAAGAAGAAAGATAAGAAGAGTTAAGCTGTCGTACGACACTTCTCTCTTTATACCTCGCTTCCTATTCTTCGTACGAGTAAGTTCTAGCTA
>NW_006911609.1:0-11941 GCF_000523455.1 Bipolaris oryzae ATCC 44560
GCGTTTTTGTAGATCAGAGATAGCAATAGTAACGTCAGCTTCAGTATAGGTCTTTAGAGCTTGGCGTTGTTGAGACATTACGCGTTGTTATTACGAAGGTGAGGTACTAGGATTTCGTGGGGCGCACACTGGGGTGGGGCGCACACTGGTGATACACGTTATTAGATGAACTTTAAACTCTTTTTTATTCTATCTAGCTATATAATTCTAATTGAATAGGTATATATAATAACTATAAGTATAGATTCTACTCTAATCTCGATAGAGATTAGCTATCGCGCGCCTAATCTATATTATACTAAATCTTTAATAATTTTCTCTATACTATATATATAGTGCTTTATTAAGTAATCTAAAGTTATAGATTACTATTAACCTTATACTATATAGATATACTATAGTATATATTACTTCTAGCTATAGTTTTCCTAATAGATTTACGCTTATGCGTATCTTAGTTGCTTTTTCAAATAGCTTCTAGTCTACTCTCTCTTCTAACTTATTTAGTTTATAAGTATTTAGTAGTAGACCTTTAATTATAATTTTTTTTTCTACCTACTCTTAGTATCTTAATTTCTCTCTTTAGAGTAGTATTACTATATCATTATGTTTTTAGATGTTAATAACTTTTATACTACATTTCTTTTAATAATCATAATAAATTTCTTAATTATGCTTATAATCTTACTTACTATCTTTGTTCAAATTATTATTATTACATAGCTTACTTAAGAAATTTTATTTTATATTTATTATCTATTCTTTATATATTTTTCTAGTAGATAAATTAAAAACATTCTATAATATATAGAAGAAAGGCTAGAGTCATCTCTTATATAGTTATCTTAAGATTACTCATATAGTATATACTATAATATAGTATTTATATTTACTTCTTTTTATACAGATAATTTTGATAGTTTATATAATATATACTAATGTATAAAGTACTTACTAACTTAAATAGTCAATCTTTATTACTATACCTATTTTTTCTATTTTTAGTATAAGTGATATTAATCTTTTCATAGTATTTATAGTTATTAATAGAGTAGAGTAAATATAAATCTTATGATATTTAATAAAAGTAAGATTATGGTATTTAATTAATATAGCTATAACTATATTATTCTTTAGTAATCTAAATTTTAAAATACTACCTAAAGAGTAATATAAGACTCTAGTAGGATCTAGATTCTTACCTTATATAATATTAATATAGAAATATTCTACTAGCTTTATATCTTCAAGTATAAACTCTTTAGTTTTAGAACCTTAATTACTATTAAAAGAGTTCTTAGTTGAGTAATTCTCTCTACCTATAATAGAAAGAGATTTAGTTCTAGTATTTACTATCTTAAATTTCTATATTAGCTTAAAGATATCTAGTACTAGAAAGTCTTTAGTATTAACTATATATGCTACTCTACTACTATCTAGAATTATACTTATTAATAGTAGATAGAGCTTATATTATTAAGTATTATATATACTTAATAGAGTACCACTTTTCTTTTAAAATAAGCTAGAATTAATTAATACTATAGTAATAAAGTATTTTAGATATCTAGTTAGCTTTTAGTATCTAGTATTTAAGACTACTACTATAACTAACTTCTATCTACTTTACTTAATCTAGATAAGCAAAGAGCTTAACTTAGAACTTTTTATTTATTTATAGATCTTCTTTTAATCTATATCTAAAAGAATAATTAATGGTAGTTCTAGTTAGATTAATTTAGTTAGAGCTATTTCCAACTATATATAGTAGAGTAGATTCTATCAGTAGATTTCTCTTAGTCTATATAGATAAGGAATTAATTCTTTATCTTTCTTTAGTTTAAACTATAGCTTTATATTTTAGATTAATATAAAGAACTTTTAAGTTTTATCTTTTCTACTCTAGTTTTATTATATTAGAGTAGAATTATAAATAACTAAATTCGATTATTTATTATTATTTCTATTCTTTCTTTTATAGTATCTTAAGCTATAAAAAAATAGATACTTCTTTTAAGTTTTAGTACTATATAGAGTACTAGCGTATCTAAAAAATTTATAAGCGCTAGTAAACACTTAATATCTAAAATATTAAAGATATAAGCCTTATTATATAGAAGTTTCTATTTACTAAACTAGTACTCTTAACTAACTTAATTATACTTAGTCTTCTTAAGATATAAGTAAAACTACTCTCTAACTAGGTCTATATTAGTCTAATCTATTAGAACTAGATCTTATTTTAATTATTTAATAATTACTTAAGAAGATAAAGTACTAGTCTTAAGAAGCTTAAGTATAATTATAGAAAGATATTCTTATAATACTACTTTGCTTATCTATTCTTATATAGAAGTTAGCTATGATATATTATAGTTTTTTTTTATAGATTAGACTTTATATTAGTTAATATATTCTAGATAGGAAGTAGTAAATAGATTATACGTTTTTAACGTTACTTTATATATAATAAGTAATTACTAATAAGTATCTATCTCTTCTTAAGTTAGTTCTACTTCTAATAGTTATATAGTTACTAGTTTAATTAGAACCTCTATATATACTAGCTTAAAGTCTTAGATTAGAGTTACTAAAAGAAAGTCTAGATTAATAAGATACTAGATACCTTTATTCTAAGTATAGAAATAAAGTTTAGTAAACTATATTAGCTAGTTATTTCTTATGTATAAGAGAGTTAAGTTTTTACTAAGTTAATTATTACAATTCATTATTATAGATTTTTTAGAGAAGAAAAATTAGAAAATAATTAATTTATTATATAAAGTCTTAATAGTATAAAATATATAGAGAGAATTAGTTCTAAAATCTTATAGCGCTAGACTTATAACTATCATATATTAGAAACTTTAGATATCTAGAATATATTAAGATAATCAACTAATTAATCTACTTATCTAGATTAATGGATTAGTAAGACTATATATTTTCTTTTCTAATATAACTAAATCTATTAATTATAGAGATTTCTTAATTAGTCAATCCTTTCCTAATATCTAATCTTATTAAATGTCTTAATAATTAGACGATTACAAGACATAGATAAGACTAATCTATTAATTTACTAATTCTCTATTTCTTAATCTTCTAATAGTTATCAATTACTATTTAACTTATATAGCGATAACTTTAATTTTACAGTATCTAATTTATGATAAGCTAAAGAAGTATTAGTACTTTAGACTCTAAATAAGACTTAATCTACTTCTATATTTTATGAAGCATTAATTAATTATTATATATTTAAAAAGTATGAGAGTTTGAATCTCTAATAGGTAGATTAGTTTTCTAAGTTTAATATTCAAAGGAGATATATAAAGAGATAACAAAGAAAAAAACTATTACGATGAGTTCTAGTTTTTAAATAAGTATAACTCGATAAATATTAGAGTAATTTCTAATTAGGCTAGATTATTCTAAAGCTAACAAGCTCTAGTCTAATCTAAAAAGGTCTTATAACTACTTAGTTAGTATAGCTAAGATACAAAATAGCTCTAAACTAGAGCTTTAAAAAACACAAACTTTAATCTTAGATATCTCTTTAATCAAAGTATCTTTTTTCTTTAAATTAGTATATTGTATATAATAGTGTCTCATTATTAATAATGTAAAGTTAAAATTTATTCTATAGAAAAATAAAAAATAAAAAGCTAATTTTTATATAACCTATTTTTTATTAATAAATAAGTAATAATAGTTACTAATACTTAGTATACTAGCCTTAACCTTCTATTACCTACTAATAATAAATAAGTAAAGATAAAGTATAGTTACCTATCACTTCTTACCGAATAGCTTACTACTCTTCTAAAATCGCCTATAAAAACATTTTAATACCCCCTTTATAAAGCCTAATATCTAAAGAATGTATTTTTCTTTTATTTAATTAGTCTTTTAGTAAGCTCTAAATATTCACTATAGAGTTTAAATCTAGGCTATAAAGAGAGTATAGATAAAGCTAAATTTTATTTCCTTTGAACTAACTTAAAACGTTATTAGTTTTAAAAAACTTTAAGTTATTCTACTAAAATTACTAACTAAGATAGCAATTAGTATCTATTTTCACTTTAATGAATTGGAATATTAATAAATATTATAGGTATTTATTGAAAACTTAGTTAAGTTAAGGAAAATATATATTAAACTTACTATATTTAATTTTTAATTTAACTTAAATTATTAGAGCTGTTCTAATATCTTAATCATTATTCTTATTAATCGTAATTTCAGGAGTTTTAATAACTACTAAATTAGATCTTCTTTGTATCTAGATACCTCTCTAAACTTAAAATATAAAATTGTACCCTATATCTTTTTTAGTAAGTTAGATTAAAAGATATTTTTTATTATAGAAAAGAACTAGCTATTTAATAGAAAAAATTAGCTTTTTATATTTTCTAAACTTAGTTTTTTTAGTCATAGAAATAAGTTTCTTATTTAGGTTAAATTTTTACCGTATTCTAACCTCTTTTATTTCTAGAACTTTACCTACGTTATAGTGCTAACTTATAAGAAAATATAATTTTTCTAAAATTGATATTTTATCGCTCTTTCACTCTTTCTTTAGTATATTTCTGTAGTATATTTAGGACAATTCTTAGCTTTAAAATTATTTAAAAGACCTTTTTTGTTAGTGACGATATGTTAATAACCTTATACTTTTATCAGCTATTATAAGCTTCTTATATATTTTAGTATAGTATTACATGACTAGTTTAAAGCATATATTACGATTTCCTGTCGTAATTAGATAGGCACTCTTCTCTAATTAATCCTTTATACTTATTAAATTTTAGCTTACTTCTACTCAATTATAGATTGCTTTTCTAATCTTTTAAGCTTAATTATATATTATGCTATTTTCTTAGTATTCAAACTAGAGAGATAGTGATTATCTATTAAGAAAAGAGAAGAAGTTAAAGAAAAAATAGAAAGCTTAGCAGCTAGAAAATAAGTTGTTAAAGAAAAGAGTAAAAGTTATTAAGTAATAGAAAGAGATTGAATAAAAAATAAGATTTAAATATAAAGACTCTAAGAAGAAAGTAGTATAGTATCTTTAAGAGTATACTAGAGCGAAAATTAATTAAGAGTAAAGCTTAGTTTAAAAAAAAAGTAAAGTAAATATAGTCTAGAAAAGAGGAGAGAAAAAAAAGTTATAAAGATCTATTATAAAGTTCTATAAAAAGTAATCTAATAGAATACTATTAAAAATTTAAGACTACTAATACTAATATACTAAGATTTAATAAGTAGAATATTATTAACTTCCTTAACGAATATAGCTTAAAATATAATTAAATATCATAGCTAGAAGATATTAAAAAAAGAGATCTATTATGCTTCTATAAATAGTGGTATAAAGGTTTAATTTAAACGCTTCTTACGTGCTTAAATCTAGAAGTATTCTAGGCTAATTATTAAGTAGAGCTAAAGAGACTCTACTTAAGTTAAAATAAAAATAAGTAAAGAGATACTTAAGTCTTTATTAAGAACTATATGAGTAAGATCTACTAGTAATAGCTAGCTTTAAAAATTTTAAAGTACTATTAAAACTTTATAATATACATTATAGTAGCTTAAAGCAAAAACTAGAATACTATTTAGAAGAAAAGAATATTATTCTTCTAGAGTTCTATCTAAGAAGGTATAGAGAAAGTAATATACTAAATACTAAAGAAGAATTATTTAAGATTATATAGTTATATAATCTTAAAATTATGAAAACTTTATAAATTTATTTAAAAGTAGTATAAGTGAGGAAAAAATTAAAAGATAATAATTACTAAGTATTTATAAGTAAGTATAGTATAAGCATAAAAATGTATAAAAACACCTAAAGAGAAAGTTTATTTAATGGAGTATACATAAGTATATACGATAAAAGCTATTTTAAAAGAAGTTAAAAGACTAAAGTAGTAGTAAGAAATAACTACTCTGAAAGTTAATTTACCCATAATAACCTTAATTAATAATTTAGAAGACTAATACTAAGTATTAAATAATTTTAGTATATTTTAAAATACTTCAAGATAATATAAAAAATTCTATAATAATTAGAAAATTAGATAGAGGCCTATGAGTTACTATTCATTATAATTTAAAAGTAAATCTACATAGACTTTAAAGAAAGAATAAAAGCTTTTAATTAATCTATCTATCTATAATAAATCTATAAGTATATTATATAGAGGTATATAACGATAATTAGCTAGTCAAATATTATACTTAAAAAAGTCTATATCTAATTATAACATACTCTTACTTAACTTTACTTTAAAAGAATAGCTAGTTCTTTATATTCATTAATTAAGGTCTAAGTAATTAAAAGAATAAAATTTTACAATTTTAGCTATATCTAATAGATATCTAAAGTATTTTCTTAGAAAGTAGTTAAAGTCTAAAGCTATTTTTTATAGCGGTATAAGACTAGATACTATAGTTAGTTAAGAATTAATTTAAGATCTCTAATAAGTAGTTAAAGAAAGTAATATAGATAGTGCTCTTTAAGTTATTTAATAGTCTAGAAAGGTTAATTATTAAATAAGTCTCTATACATAGTATTAGAAGCTATATAGTACAAATATGTAAGACTAGTACTATTCTAGTATAATAAATATTATACTTTAGCTAGTTATAAAATTTTTTAAGAGTATCTTGAAAGTTAGTAAAGTATACTATATAGAGCTAAAAAATAAATAAAATTAAAAAGTAAATATAATCTCTAAAGAAAGTAGTAGAGACTTACTAGAAGAATATATAGTTTTTATATTAAAAGCTTACTTTTTTTTTAATATTAAGTAGTAATATTTTAAGAGCTAGAGCTATAGTAGAGAAACTTTAAGATAATCTAGAATTACTTCCATACTATACTATTATTGATATTTTTAAGATAATATAAGTTATATAAATATTGATTATTAGCCAGTAAAGCTAGAATACTATATAGCTAAATAGCTTTTAGATAATATCTTAAAACCTTAATATAATTCTAGTAATATAATGAAAAACTACTTAATAATAAGTAGTAATAACTACTTATATAAAAAAAAATCTTAAAGTAATAGTTACTTATAGTTCTTATATAATATTAGTTTAAGTAATACTATATTAAAAAGTATAAAAAATTTAGGAGTCTAATTTACTCTTAATATCTAAGCTAGCTATGATTTTCTTAAAAGTAGTAGGTAAAGAGAAAAAGAGAAAAACATAGTTTTTAGATAGTAGGTAATACTTAGATAAAATAATAGAGTTAGTAAACTTTATTAAGAAATAAGATTTAGAGATGATTAAAGCGTTATATAAATTATAATAGTAAGGCTCTAAGAGCTACTTAAAAAAGACTCTAGTTATTAAATATAGTTTAGATATTAAGAATATCTTAATAGAAAGCCGTCTTTATTAGCTATATCTAAGTTTTACTTAGAAAAGTATACTTAAGTTACTTTAAAAGAATAAGCTAAATAAACTAAATAACTTCTAAAACTATAATTAAGATAAGAAGAGTAATAAGTATATAAAGAAGTAGACTTTAATACTAAAAAAAATCTATAGAAAAGATAAAGCTTATTGTTTAGAATACTTACTTAAAGAGTAGTTATTAATCTACTAGAGTGTATAATTAAAAGGAATAGAGTAAGCGTTTATTAATATAAGTTAATAGTGATATATGAAAAAAAATATTAAAATATAGTTGTAAAAGAGTTTTAGTAAAAGATAATTATAGCTAATAGAGGTATAAATCTCTTTATAAGAACTATATCGGGTATAACAGTTATAATTAGTAGTATACTAGTACTAACTTACTTTTATATAATAAAAAAGCTTGAAAAATTAATTCTACTTAGTACGCCTTAGTATATAGTAGTATAACTCTAAATTAAGTTTATTATCTTTAGCTAAACTCTCTATTATAATAAATTAATAGATAATTAAAGCGAGATTTTCTTTATAAAGTATAATCTAGTATCTATAGTAAATTCTCGTTTAGTAAGTAACTAAAAAATAGATAGTGATTATATCTATTAGAGAGATATATTAAGTAGAATATAATGTTCTAAAAGTTTTACTTGAATAGTGTTTACAACTATAATTATTTAAGAGATTAAAAGAGTTATATAATCTTTTTTTAACTAAAAAAAAGATTTAAAAGTTAAAGAAAATAAGTAATAAAAGATAATTATTTCAGAAATTTTAGATATATTAGCTAAGAAAAGAGTAGTAAAATATTTCTAAAAAAGTTGATATAGTATATAAGAAGATATAGAAGAAAGTATAATCTATTAATATACTAAAATACAACTAGGTAAGAGATCTTAAATATTAAAATTAAAAGTATAAAGCTTTTTAGTATTAAGTAGTAAGAAGAACTTTTTATACACGAAATATTAAACCTTTAAATAATATTCTTAGAGGTAGAACTATATTTTTTTTAAAAAAGGTAAGTTAGCTAAAATAAGGCTTTAGAATATAAAATTAAGGGAGAAATTATAGGTAAATAAGGTATAACTCTTTTAAAAGCTAAAATTTCAATAAAAAGACGAGCTAGCGTAAAGCTTTCAGGATATATTAATAGTATATATTAGTATTTAGCTACTATATAAGATCTAAATAATTCTATAAAAAGTATAATAAATAGAAGAGATTTATGATTTAAAGGTGCTAAAGCTAATTATGATTAAGATAATTACTATAAAGCTTGATTAAGGTATACTTAAGAGATATGATAGATAGTATTATAATCTATACTTTCTTATTCTATAGATTAAATAGCAAATAACTATAAATAGTTTTTAACTAATAAATAATATTATAAAGTATTATATAGTACTAAAGTATAATATTTATATTTCTTTATTAGCTGATAAGTTCTTTGATTGCTTTACCAATAGAATAGTATATTCTTAATTTAGTCTCTTCTTAGAATATAACTAATTACTACTATAAATAGTATATTATACTGTTACGATATTTTACACATTATATAGACTCATATAGTAGTCTTTACTACTTGAGGATATAACTTATATGAATATAGTGTTTGTTTCAATAATAATTAAAATATTTACTAGCTATTCTCTAGAGATAGTATTTTTTTTAGATATTATTATAGTAGTAGAATTTTAAAAAGATTATAGATAAGAGAAAGGGGTACTAAGAATCGATTAAATTATTCTAAAATATATAATTTAAGTTAATAAAGTATTTTGGAGTATTATTTAGATAGAAACTATAGTATTTATAAGTATATTATACTAAAGTATAGCTTCTATAGCTATTTAAAAATATCAAATTGACTATAAAGATAGATAGTTATCAAAAGAAAAAGTTAAAAAGATTTTAGTATAGTCCAAGTATAAAATAGTAATAAAATTTTAATAGTGGATCAGAATTTTAGTATACTATTAGTACTAAGTCTTTTATCTTTTTATTAAAAGTAGGGGCTCTTTTTTTTTACTATGAAAGAATATAGAAAAGATGTAAAAAGATAAATAGTAAAAAGAATTAGAGATTACTAAAAAGAAAATTATAAGCTTATCTATCTTAGTTATAATGAACTATTAGGTAAAATAAAAGCTTATTATTAGTATAGACGTCTTATATATTAAAAGAGAAATAATCTTAAAGTAAGTAGATATAGATAGCTATAAGTATATTATTTAGTTTGGAGGTATGTTATAGTCTAAAGTAAAATTAAAGTAGTATTTAATAAAACTAGAGTATAAAGTATTAGTTTAAGTATTTTAGAATTTTAGAAGTACTTATATAGCTTCTTCTTTATAGTTAAAATAAATATAAAGGTTCTTATTATATAGCTTAATCAATTCTTAAAACGCGTACTAGAATTAGCTATCAACTGATAGCCTACTATAATACTTAAGTATACTCTTTAGAATATCTATATATTAAATTAAAAAAATAGTATACTTAATTTACTATTAAAATATCTATAACTTAATAAATAGATAGTACTAGAAAGACGTAAGAAAGAGCTATATTGATTTATTAAAAAGATTCTAGATAAGTATAAGAAGAAGGCTTTTATTACTATAGTAGAAAAGAGTTTTTCTTAAATACACTTTAATAAGTATGTTAAATAGTAAAAAGAAGTTATACTATACCTATATACGCTATAGAGAGTAAATTCGCTTAAAAGAGAACTATTATAATAGTAGATAAAAGTAGTTAAAAAATACTTTTCATAAAAAATATTATATGTTTAAGGAAATAATATAAATAAAACTGGCCTAATAAAGAGTTAATAAAGAAGATTCTTAAAGAGTTGTTATCTAAGAAATATATAAGTAGCTTTTGTATAAAAAGATTTAGATAGTCTCTATAATAATAAGCTAAAAATATTAGTAAGAAGAAATATATTAGTAGATAGCTAAATAGCTTAGCTCTTACTTTACTTCCTAGAAGATATATAGAGTTTAATAAGAAGTACAGCGAAATATAATATACTTTCACGCGCTATACTTTTAATAGACTATTAATATTACTTATATACTAAAACTTTAAGATTAGAAGTACTTAATTATTATTTATAAGTATCTATAAAAATAGTATAAAACTAAAGCTTTAATAATAGTTAGCTAAGAGATAGTAGTATAATTTATTTTTAAAAAAATTTATTTAGTAGATGGTTTCTATGAAGTTATTAATAAATAAAGGTATAAAATGTAAGTAAGTTATTAAAGTATTATAAAAATAATTAAGTATTTACTAATTATAAGTATTAGCTTAGACCTCGTATATTTAAGAACTTATTAAGAAAAGATACTATGAATCTATCTTTAGTTTATTAAACCTACTAAAGTTATAAGTAGTTAATTTATAGTAGTAATATAGACTAAAAAAGTATTATTATAAAGACTACTTGATTTCTTATCAATTTTTTAGTACTTGGAGAAATTTATTATTATCTATTAAGAAAATTAAATCTATCTAGTAAAGCTTACTATAAAATAGAAGTTTAATGATAAGTAGATTAAACTATAGTCCAGAACATTTAGCTATAGTTTTAGAAAGAAAGTTTTAAAAAAATAGTCTACAAGATAAGAAGACTTTATAGTGGAGTAGTAAAAAGTAAATATAAAAACAATTAGCTAATAGATAATATTAAAAAGAGAGAGCTAGTACTTATTTAGAATATAGTAAAATAGATTGATGAAAGTTTAAATAGAAAACTAAATTAAAAATAGCTAAGCCCATACTATATCTACTAGAATAAACTAAAGAAAAGTTTTTTCTAATTAGATAATCTAAATAAATATATATTTCTAAGTATAATGAAAGCTGATAGAATAAAGCTTTTAAAGAAGTTACTTAAGAGTATTATGAATAGTAATTAATAAGGCTAGCTAAAACTATATTCTTTAACTAAAAATCTTACTATAGTAAGATCTATAAGCTAAGAAAAACTTAAAAGTACTTAATAAAAGACTATTAGTGTATTTAAGTAAGTCTAAAAAAAAGGAAAGAGAAGAGAGAGATATATAAATATAGTAAAGCGTAAAAATTTATTAATAAGAGTATAAAGAACTATAAAATTATTATCGTAGATATAGAGAAAGAGTAAAAGAGAAATTCCTAAACTATTACTATAAAAAGAAAGTATAGATTATAATTAGAAATAGATTGATTCTATTAAAGCTACTTAACGCTAACTATAATTTAGAAGATACTTATAAAGCTCAATTAGACTTATAATATTAAAGAAAACTTATAAATATAAGATTATATAGCTACTCAAAGAAAACTTAAGAAAGATTAAGCTATAAGATTGTAAAGAAAGTATCGTAAGGAGGTAAAATAAATACTTTCTAAAATATAAGATAGCTTATATAAGAATAAATAGAGTTAGTTATAAATAACTTAATAGTAGATAATGTAGGTAATAAGTACATTAGTTGTAGCTAGGTAT
>NW_006911610.1:0-11859 GCF_000523455.1 Bipolaris oryzae ATCC 44560
GTGGGGCGCACACTGGGGTGGGGCGCACACTGGTGATACACGTTATACTTATACGTACGTACGTAGATAAGAGATGCCTCGTCGATGCCCACGACAATCAAGCCAAGTACTTAGCTAGAGAACGCCATGCGTACTTGGAAGCGGCAGAGTCTGACATTGAAAGGACCTTTGTTTAATTGATCTCATCAAAACATCGTTACGTGATGCAGACTTTGACCGAACAAGTTACTGGGCACGGGGTCGCCTAGAGCTTTGCAGCTCGCTAGAGTTAGGCCGAAATTGGGTCTAACTATCATCGCCGTCGCAGTGCCTTGGACGGGAATGCGGAGGAGCCGAGGTTCAAGTCGTGCAGCGTAGGCGGACAGTGACGTCAAATGCCCACAGTCGCTGTAGGGCCCAAGGCACAGCCCAAGACTGCGAACAGGATATGCGTGTAGTGGAGGTGTCCAGGTGCAGGAACATGAGCATGTACATATGCAGATGGCAGGGCGGAAGATGTGGCTGCAAGGCAAGCCACTAAGGCCTAGTGCTAACTGTGTGCATCGTGAGTGAGAATGACTCACCATACTGCTGTCTGATTGGACGGCCAAGTGGGGCTGAATATAGTACTATGCCTGACTATGGACAAGAGCGAAGCCTCACACTGTAAGTATAGGCCTAGTATGTAACAGGAGAATTCAGTGCACATATCTGGGTGTGCCATTGAAGCGCCTCACGTCAGGGCGTAAGCCTTGAGTGTTCCATGACTACCCCACCGAATTGAGCTGCGCCCAACTTGCCTAGACTTACCGTGATTTTCAATCGTGCCCTTGAACATGTCTCTCTTGGACCCATGCCCTTCTTCTTCGTCATTATGAGTGAACATGATGCTGGCAACGGCTATTTCACCAAAGACTACCGCCAGTATAAGTCTTCGCAATCATTCGTAGCATTCGTAGAAAGAAAATTGAATTGTATTACATGCACATAGACACGCTACAAATGTCCACGAACCGGCCATGTCCTAATCCCCAAGGTCAGAACCCACTCCTTTGGCTCGTCCGCCCATGCCCCATTACTTTTGCGCACGAAGAAGGGCACGGAGAGTTTCCACCTCGCCTTCAAGCCTGGCGTTGCGGACTTTGAGTTCATCCCGTTCGGCCTTGATCTCTTTCAGTTCAGCTTCCATAGTACTCATTTGATCAACCCGCTTCTGGCGGTAACGACGGGCAGCAAGCGTATTGGCTTTTCGTTTCTCAATACGCGAAGAGGGCTCTTGTACCACAGGACTGCTTTTAGTAGAGCATGTCTTGGACGAAGAAATGTGCTCCGGAGATGACGAGCTCCGGTCCTTGTGGCTTGTCCAAGAAGAATCAGACTGAGAGCCATCTATACAAATCAGACGATGATCATTGAATCCACCATAGAGCAACTCTTCTTACCTCTGGTCATTTGCGCTGCCGTATCCATGTTGTTGGAAAGTTTCATGCGTTGAGCCATAGCAAGCGTATCAATAGTATTTCCAGCAGTAGGAAGTGAAGCATGGCCTTGGGGAAACAGTTGGAAATCATGACCAAGATACGGCGAATCACCAGTAGGGAAGAGGTTGAAGTCAGCAGTGGGGTAAAGAGAGGCGTCCGGTGCGATAAGGTGGCCAGTCGAGGCGGAAGAACTGGCCAAAAGGGAAGAAGTGTCGATCAAATGATTGTTGTCTTGAGAAGCGGGGTAAGAAGGCCCAAGTTGCCAATCAGCAGACTGTAGTCCATGGAGGCTTGATGGCAACAGTGTGTCTAGACGGTTTCCTGAACAGGCGGAAGGATCGGCTAACGCCGAACTGCATGGTGGCAGAGGTATATTGCATGTCGAGATGTTGTAGTGCGGGTCCTGGTACCCGCTGGTGAAATCGAAGAATTCGTCAAATGAAATTGGAAACTATCGGAGGGCGCCCAACACGGGGTGATGAGCGCGAAGTTTGTTGAAGAGCAGAATAGGAGGGCGGGGGTGGCTTCTCTTTATATCTATGGGGCATCACACCCCCGACAGCTGACTGGGCCATCCCAACCATGGGCGGTGGGCGCGCTAGCTGCAGACCCCAGTCACACTTTCCAGCTGCAACTTTGCTGCGCCCATCTGTCGGCAAGCACAGCCCACACCAACGCCATGCCGACGATGCCCTCTGCACGACTGCTACGACCCGGTTTGGCGTCGACGCCATCCGACGCCCTCCTCGCATTTCTTGCTCCCTCAGCCCAATGCGCGCACAATGGCTCCAGGGCCTGCTTTTCGACATCACCACAATGGCGGAAGAGGGACAACAACAAAATCAGAGGCGTGTCTGCAGTGAGGGCGACAGCCCTGCGCCCACGCCAAACGCTATCGGTCAGGCAAAAAGATTTTGAGAAGCAGCAATTGCCAAAGCCGGTACCAATCGAACACAAAGTTACCGGTACCCCAGATCATGGACTGTGGGGGTTCTTCAAGGACCAAAAGCTGCTGCAGACACCAGTGGACGAGCAGAGGCATGGTATGCAGCAGTTGGCTTCGTGGTGAGTGAGGCGGTAGCTGACGGGGATACAGGCAGAGCGTGGACTGTCGGCGAGCTGCGTAGTCGAGATTGGGACGCCCTCCACCAGCTGTGGTGGGTATGCGTCAAGGAGCGGAATCGCCTTGCGACGGAGAAGATTGAGCGCAAGCGCCTCAATGCCGGCTATGGCGATTATGAGAATCAAGAGCGCGACAAGACAGTGCAGGAAACGATGAAGGCAATCTTGGACACGCTGGCTGAGAGGCACCAGGCGTACCAAGAGGCATATGCTCTGGCACAGCGTGATCCGGACATTGATTTGTCAAGGACGGATGGCCCGCAGTATACACAACCGCCATATGTGAGTTTGCTCCTCGATGTAATCCGACGCATGGTGCTGACAACCTCTCCAGGACCCGCTAGAAGCTGACGATGCACCATATGAGGCTCAAGCTGCCTCGGCGAGCGAGGAGGCTGGGAAGGACAAGACGATAGCAGAGTCGAGATGAATACTGCACGTTTGAAGACGGCCCGGATGTCCTTATTGCTACAAAATTTCCCGAGCTAGCGTGCACTCGGACGAGTTCTGCACATTTATTTGGCATGCTGGGGACAGTGATGATACATATATGCGACTATGATTAGTACGGGGTATATGCAAGATGCTCAGGCGGCGATGAACAAGGGTTCACCGTGTAAATTTACAAACAAAGGTTCACCCAGCAGTCAAGGCAGCCTGGTTATTCTGCATTTCGTCTTGCATGGTGTGAGATAGTGAACAGCACTAGCGTAGCATATGCCAAACGCGTTGAGTTATGAAAGTAGTGCTAGCACAAACAACTCGACCAGATTGGCGAGGCGCTTCCCAAAGAGCTCCAACCCCACATCCACCTCACCGCCCTCAGTTGACCTACCCACGCGCCTTCTAGTGCACTTCTTCTACTGCAAGTCTGCAAACCACCCCTATCCTCACAACTCTCCTCATTCAGCCATGGAAGAAATTGCTCCAGAATACGACGTCGTGGTCCTGGGAACAGGTGCGTTGCCATTCCCCATTACCCCGCCTACGCAACACGCAGGCCAACGCAGCTAACCATCCCCCAGGTCTCACCGAATGTGTGCTTTCAGGGTAACACAAGCACCCGACAAAAAGCAAAACCGAACACGGACTGACGATATCCTTGCAGTGTGCTTAGTGTGAAGGGCAAGAAGGTGCTCCACATTGATCGCAATGACCACTACGGAGGGTGCGTGGCGCTGGTGGACGCTGTTGAGGGGAACTAAAGCTGACACTACACAGTGAGGCAGCATCGCTGAACATCGAGGCAGTATGTATACAAGGACAACAGCCATCACTCTCAACTTACTGACACGTTGTGTAGCTCTTCAAGCGATACGGTCAGACCGAGGGCGAGCCATGGAAGAAGTATGGTCGCGTCAACGACTGGAACATCGATCTCGTCCCTAAGCTTCTCATGGCCAACGGCGAACTGACCAACATCCTCGTTTCTACCGATGTCACCAAATACCTCGACTTCAAGCAAATTGCTGGCAGCTATGTTCAGCAGGGCAACGGCAGTAAGGCGACCATTGCCAAGGTCCCCTCAGACGCCGGGGAGGCTCTTCGATCGCCCCTTATGGGTCTTTTCGAGAAGCGCCGCGCGAGGAACTTCCTCGAGTGGGTTGGTGGCTACAAGGAGGATGACCCAGCCACACACAAGGGTATGATTCTCTGTGGACGAAATGATTTTTTTTCGAAGCAGGATCACTGATATACAATAGGCATGGACGTCAAGAACAGCACCATGAAGGACATCTATGACAAGTTTGGTCTTGAGCCCTCCACTCGCGATTTCGTTGGCCACTCTATGGCTCTTTACCCAACCGACGACTACATTGAGCTGAAGGGTGCAGCAGAAGATGCCATCCAGCGCATCAGGCTGTATGTAAACTCCATGGCACGATATGGAAAGTCGCCATACATCTACCCTCTGTACGGTCTCGGAGAACTTCCTCAGGGTTTCGCTCGTCTCTCTGCCATTTATGGTGGTACCTACATGCTCAACACCGACGTAGATGAGTTCATTTACGAGGGCGGCAAGGTTGTTGGCATCAAGGCCACCATGAAGGAGAAGGACGTTCCTGGCGATGGTATGAAGTTTGAGACCAAGGCAGGCAAGATCCTCGCCGACCCTTCATACTTCCCCAGCAAGGCTCGTGTTACCGGACATCTGCTCAAGGCCATTTGCATTCTCAACCACCCCGTTCCCAACACATCAGATGCTGATTCCCTCCAACTGATTATTCCCCAGTCCCAGGTTGGACGCAAGCATGGTATGTGAAGAAAAGTTGGTTTGCAGAAAAACGCTAACACCTTTTCTAGATATCTACGTTGCAGTCGTTTCATCTGCACACAACGTCTGCCCCAAGGGATACTACATTGCCATTGTTTCCACTATTGCTGAGGGCGACAGCAACCACCACCTTGAGCTTCAGCCAGGTCTTGACCGCCTTGGATCAATTGAGGAGAAGTTCATGGGACCAGCTATCCCGCTCTACGAGCCAATTGAGAGTGGTGCTAATGACAACATTTTCTTGTCCAAGAGCTATGATGCCACGAGCCACTTCGAGACAACGACTGGTAAGGCGCGTCACTCCAACACAATTCAACAATACTAACATGGCACTAGATGATATCAAGGATATTTACAAGCGTGCAGAAGGCCAGGAGCTCGTTGTTGAGGGTCTTAGGGAAGGTGCAAACTTCAACGTCGAAGAATAGACAAGAGGCTTGGTGTATGATGGATAAATGCCCATACAAGCAGCAATCGGTCGTTTTACCAGATACTTTGAGGTTTTGCTGTGGCAGGTTTGGTAGCAATGACATGCATTCATTCATACCAATCAAGTGATCCGCACGAGGAGAGATGCAGTCGCTTATGCGGAGCTCAAGCTCGGTATTTCCTATTTGGGCGACGCAGCGCCAATCTTGCTGTTCCATTGATTACACATGCCATGGGGAGTCTCAGTAGACTGGTTGATTGACGAATAGTGTCCATGTTGTGAAATGCGTGTTTGATTTGTCTGGCAGCAAGAACGAGGGGCAATGTGGGTCTGTCTCCTTTACATGACGACGTACGTAAACTCTTGGCAGGGACAACATCGTAGAGCGTCAACCATCTGAGTACTGAGTACCGGGTCGCGTCGCAACAAAACGTGTCCTCGAGGCGCGCCTCCTTCTTTCTCTACACTCATTCACAATGTCGCAATTCAGGCGGTATGCATTTCTGCTTATTGCGGTAGTGTTCCATTTGACGTACATATATTCTTGCTTCTCAATTTACTTTGTCAGCCCTATTGTCCATGGCATGCGCGAACACCGCGTGGAGACGCAAGAAGCTCCCGCAAAGCGATTGGTACTCTTTGTCGGTGAGATGCGTCGTCTTCATGCAGCGATTAGCAGGCTAACCACATTCCAGGGGATGGTCTCCGCGCGGACAAAGCATTTCAATCGTTTCCCAACCCTGACCCCAATCCGCCAGCTGCTCTCGCAGACGACGTAGACACCCCTCGCCCCCTCGCTCCGTTCCTCCGCTCCCGCGTTTTAGAAAAGGGCACTTTTGGTGTCTCGCATACTCGTGTCCCTACGGAATCGCGTCCCGGGCATGTTGCACTCATCGCAGGCTTGTACGAGGATGTTTCTGCTGTCACAACAGGATGGAAGCTCAACCCAGTCAACTTTGACAGTGTCTTCAACCGAAGTAGACATACATGGAGCTGGGGCAGTCCCGACATTCTTCCCATGTTCGAAGCGGGAGCAGTCCCAGGAAGAGTGGATGCGTACTGTTACGCCGCCGAGGACGAGGATTCGTCAAAAGACGCCTGGGCGCTGGACGAATGGGTCTTTGAGCGTGTTGAGAAGCTCTTTGCGGACGCAAAAATGAATGCGACGTTGGATGCTGAGCTACGAAAAGAGAAGAACGTATTCTTCTTGCACCTGCTAGGACTCGACACGACGGGCCATATCCACAGACCGTACTCATGGCAGTACCTACATAATCTACAAATTGTGGACCGAGGGGTGCAGAGAATCACGCAACTTATCGAAGATTTCTATGCCGACGACAAGACTGCCTTCATCTTCACGGCCGATCACGGCATGAGCGATTGGGGTAGTCATGGCGATGGACATCCGGATAATACACGCACGCCCCTGATTACATGGGGTGCTGGTATTGCACCGCCGGTGAGGAATACGTCAGGTATCGCTAGAGGGCACACCGAGTTCTCATCGGACTGGAATCTGGATGAAATCGAGCGACATGATGTTGACCAGGCTGATGTCGCAGCCTTGATGGCGTACCTTGTTGGACTCGACTTCCCAACCAACTCTGTTGGGGTGTTGCCCCTTTCATACCTTGACACGGATATGAAGTCAAAGGCTGAAGCGCTCCTTATCAATGCCAAAGAAATTTTGGAAATGTACCATGTTAAGGAGGAGGTGAAGAAGTCTACTACGCTAAAGTACAAGCCCTTTTCTGGCCTTGGCGACGAAGCGCACTCGGTTGAGCATCGCGTGTCAGAGATACAGGCGGCAATCGACCAAGATAACGTCGAGCAGGCTATTCGCCAGACGTATGATCTGATTGACCTTGGCCTCGAGGGTCTGCGCTATCTGCAGACGTACGACTGGTTGTTCCTGCGAACACTAGTAACTGCTGGCTATGTCGGCTGGATGGTCTTTGCTGTTACTACAGTGATCCACCTTCATGTGCTGACAGAGGAGGTACCGACACAGCGGACGATTCCGAGCATGGTAGTATTCTCCTCGGTGCTCGTTGCACTCTATGGCGTTCTGTTGAAGCAGCAGTCACCCGTTGTCTACTACGCGTACGCATTCTTCCCAGTCTTGTTCTGGGAGGAAATATATGCCCAGAGATTGTCACTTGTCAAAGGAAGCAAGATCTTGTTGGGCCATCTCAACTCTGGTGCTGACGCGGCGAAGCTTGTGTTGGCGACACTGGGGTTCTTCGGTCTGCTTGAGGCTCTTGTATGTGAGATATTTGGTGACACCGAGCATTTTGTACTGACTTGGAACAGGTCCAAAGTTATTTTGTCCGAGAGATTTACACAGGCTGCTATCTGCTGGCAACATGCTGGCCAGCAATCTATGGTCAAGCATTCATGCGTAAGAACATGGCAACAGTCGTGGCATGGGTGGTGTCATGTGTAGCCATGAGTGCTTTTACATTGCTGCCTGCAATCAAAGCAGAGGATGTGCGCTTGATGTATGTAAAACAACTTTGCTCAATCTTGTTCGGCTGCTGACATGCATAGTCTGCTCGGGGGAGCATTGATGTTCGCCGTGGGTGCACTCTATCTGCTCTTCGAAAGGAACATGGTTGCGGGCTCCAAATCAGAGGCTGAACTTGCATCTCATGAGCTCAACAACAAGTCCCGCATCATTCTCGGCATCCAACTCGGCCTCGTGTTGCTTTCAATGATTGTCACCAAAAGCAGCATCAGCTACCTACAAGCGCGTGAGGGAATACCCTACGGCGTGCTTACAACGGGACGAGCGACGCTTGCGGCCTCTCTTTTTGTCCCGCAACTGCACGGTCTATACCCGAATAGCCATTATGTGCACCGCCTCGTTGTCATCTTTCTCCAATTCGCGCCGACGTTTATCATCCTGTCAATCTCATATGAAGGACTGTTCTACTTTGCCTTTTGCATGTGTCTGTTTAGCTGGATGAGCCTCGAGCATCAAGTCCACTTGCACAGCACAAGCAATCCATCAACAGCGGTCACGACATGTGATGCAGCCAAGCCAACCAGGGACGCGGCTGTCGAGCGCCTCGAGTCTGTCCAAAAGGGAGAATACAGGCCATTGACGCTCGCCGACGCACGCACAGCTCTCTTCTTCATCTTCTTCATTCAGTCGGCCTTTTTCAGCGCATCCAACATTGCGTCAGTTTCGTCGTTTTCTCTGGAGGCCGTGTACCGGTTGATACCCATTTTCGATCCCTTTTCCCAGGGAGCGCTGCTTATGCTCAAGCTAATGGCTCCGTTTGCGGTGCTGTCGGCAAACTTTGGACTTCTGAACCGTGGCTTGGGCGTGGCACCTTCTGCGCTCTTCATGGTAGTCATGGCAGTCAGCGATGTCATGACGTTGAGTTTCTTCTACATGGTCAAGGACGAGGGCAGCTGGCTGGACATTGGCACTACGATCAGCCACTTTGTGATTGCTAGTCTGCTTGGCGTGTTTGTGTCTGGATTGGAGATTTATAGCGAGTGGACGATCCGGGGCGTAGAGTTTGGGGGGAAGAAGGCGGGGGGAGCCAAGGGCAAGGACAAGGGCAAGGGAAAGGCGGCGTAGTCGGTACCGTGGTATGGCGTGTATGCAGAGAGCGGGCAGAAGCAACGGGGCGCCAAACACTGCGCTCGGGCTAGATAGGTACTGTAGACGGAGCGCTCGTGCCAAGATATTACTTTTTTTGCTGCCAACGACTATGGACGTTGTTGAGGTGGTGTGGCGTTGCTGGGCAACAGTGGCTGTTGAGGGGGAGGGGTCAGGTGACGTGGACCCCACGCGGGGTCTTGTCGTCGATGGTTGGCAGCACGGCCTGTGTGATGGCGCAACACGGACTGCCAAAACAGGGACGTGGAGAGTGTTTCGCGCCCACGCAGGTGCTCTAAATGGAGTAGCGGATGGATCAGGAGAGCGAGAGCGTGGCATGCATATGGGTGGATAAGCGGCATGGGCGGCCTGGAGCGGGCTGCGAGGCTGGGAGGGGAGGCTGGGCAGGCGTTTGGCTCCACCAGCGTGGTGATGATGTGTTCTGGTTCGGAACCCAATTCCTTTTGCATGCGCGCAGCTTGCAAGCTCACCGTCCTTTCGCAAACAGGCGTCTCGCATCCACGGTGTCCCATCTTATCTGCTATCTACGCCGCCACCTAGTCACGTTAGCAGCGACCTGCTGTTGCTAGCAGCATCCTGTTCGCGGCGTGGCTGTGGGCGTGCGCACTGCTGTCATCGACTGTCCTCTGCGAAGTACAGGGGCCGTCCCAACCACCATCCGCTACCCGCCGCCCGACACGACACACGCCCAGCCGTAGTGCTTCAACCTCTCCCTTTTTCTGCCAATCTAAGGCCGTCAAATAACCCAACCTTTCTCTTATTTTTCACTCGTGGCGCAATCTCGCTTCCCGCCTCCCTCCGAGCTTATAACACCGACTACTGTCATTGTCTGCCGCAAACTCCTCTCCCCCCATAATGTTCTTCAAAAGGTAGCCCGCTCGCCCTTCACCCGCCAAACCCGGCAAGCTAACCCAATCTAGGCGATCGAGGGCCAATTCCTACGTCGAAAACGAACCTAACCCACGCTCGCAGTCATTCGACTACGACGCAGATAAGCGCCCAGAATCTAGTCGCAAAGAGTCCCATCACAGTCAGCCGCTGTCGCTCGACGATCAGGACATGTACCCCCGCCAACAGCAGCCACAGGAGCCCACGTACGCTCAGAGTGCTCCCACCTCCCACAACGCCATGCCTATGCGAACCCAGACAGTGCCATCCACCAGCAATGCCACCCCAATGGGGCTCGGCATGCCCGATCTTCTTACCGCTGCCTTTAACCAGGCCGTGCAGCCATACACTGAGAAGATTGAGCAGCTCGAGAGCCAGCTGGCCGACCTGCAGGCCTGGGTAGACCAGCTCGAGCAACAGCGCGCCGAAGTACACAACTGGATTGACAAGCGCGGCTTGCGACCAGGTATGTTGTCTTCTCTCCTCCAACTCGCCCATGTTGTACTGACAATTTCCCAGATGTCCCCGCATCAATTGCAAAGATTATGGACACCACCACTGCTGACGCTGCGCCCACACTCAACGCCCAACTCGACCGCAAGATTACCATTGTCAACTTTGACCTGCACCGCCTGCAAGACGATCTGAACGACTCCATATCTTCATCGCACTTTGCCTCGGCCATGTTGAAGTTCCTACCAGACATCCAGCGCCTGACACTTCTCCCATCTGGACCCCGCTATGCCTTCGATCTCATCCTAAAGCTCGGCGGCAACCTCAATTCGCACGGTGGCATAGACAGCGCCGACGCCGGCGACATTGCCGCGCGCCGCGATTTCTACAACCGCCTCGACGAGACCATGGTCGACGTTGTGCAGCGCCGATTTGGTGAAGGCGAGGCCTGGGACGTCAAGCGTGAGATCAAGCGCATCGAGAAGACGGCTAGCTATCTCAAGACATATGGTGTCGAGCCATACTTCCCGTCCACCCTCGACATGATGAAGCGCGAGATGGAGTTCCAGCCAAACGGCGCTGGCAACGGTTCCGTTACTCCGCCTCGGTTCCACTAAAACCGTTTGCCTAGCACAAGCCCCGTTCTGAGCGAAGATCAATTGGTAATGCGAATTTTGTTGGTACCGAGCCGGGTTTCGCAACGAACCGTTCCCGCTACTACCCATCTTTTTTCTTTTACTTTTTTCTATCGTCTTGGATACTGTAAACAAACAGTTCCAAGACTCAATTCGCGTTACCTATTTCGACCACACCCCGCTCAGTTCGCGTCAGGCCCTGCGTGCTTCGAAGTCATGCCTGTTGCATGACGGCTCTTTTTTTCTCTCCTTTTTTAAGCCATTTCCCCCACTGTTTTTTTTTCCTCTTCACCTCTCTGTGCTGAGTATATATCAGCCTTACAGAGTGTGAATGGAGAAAAACAATACTAGGGCGGGGGCTACACATGAAGTCTCAACGCGCCCAACACATATGACCTCTGCCACAGATTTGTATTTTAATTACTTATTTGTTCTCTAGGGACACACGAATCTCCTTGCCTTTTTCTTTTTCCTTTGTCCTTTTTTTGATATCTCTCGGATTTTTCCATTGTGAAGGATAAAGAGTAGGGGGGAAATGTCGAGCTGGAGAGAGAGAGAAGGGGGGGCTCTGGTTTGGGAGGGGAGGTGTGTGCTTGTCGATTTGCATCATACCCAGGTATTGATTTCATGTTTTTCTTTTTCTTTTGCGTAATGAAATGGGCGTTAATATATGAGTGGATGAGGTGGTGGGCCAAGGGAAGAGGAAAG
Organism: Bipolaris oryzae ATCC 44560; assembly: GCF_000523455.1. NCBI lineage: Eukaryota > Fungi > Ascomycota > Dothideomycetes > Pleosporales > Pleosporaceae > Bipolaris > Bipolaris oryzae. The sequence goes on from NW_006911610.1 coordinate 11,609, forward strand.
AAAGCATGCTGCGTGTTTCTTTTTTTTTTGCGTGTGTGGACGGTAGAGCGGGGTTTGGGGGGCCCGCCGTCGTTTCCCTGATTAGTTGGTATACATGAGCAATTGTTAATGTCTTGAAATGTGTGCTTGCTGTATGTTGCATATACTGTGTGATTCTATATAACGTGTTTCACCAGTAAGCGGGCCACCCCAGTATGTGGGCCAGTCAAAATCTCACCAAAAATCGCGATTGACAGGGATCTAGATCTAGA
>NW_006911611.1:0-4204 GCF_000523455.1 Bipolaris oryzae ATCC 44560
TAATACCTGAGTAGTACGTTAGATGCGCACGAATTATCTGTACCATATACTTATGTTACAGCTACTTTCCATAACTAAGGACTAAGGAGAAGGGTTTGTTCTAAATCTTAGGGAATAAGCCCCCTGCGAACCAAGAGCGCGGGCCACAAAAATGGAACAAAGGTTTGTTCTCTGTGGAATAACTGTCAGGATTAGGGTCTGCAAACTCGCCAAGAAATCTGGGATTAGGGTCGGAATCGACCCTAATCCTGTCGGGGATTGATGATAGGATAGGTTATTTTACTAACGTCCGTCCCTGCGGGTCGAACATCCCCCCGCAACGAACCACGAATGTTGTCCAACCATGTTATACCCACCTAGCACAATCGTATAGTGTCAAGTTGATAAGATTGTATTCTTTGCCTTTATCTCTACCTAGTGCAAGCTCTACATAGTAAAGTTACAGCGTTGTAGCTTGTGTTCTTAAGCTTCTTGTCTTTGGCATAGAAGGTGCAACGACAGAACACCCCTGCTCTCTCTTATATAACACTATCGCTTAATTCCTCGGAGTCCTTATAAGATACTTAAGTGACTGTATAATATAGTCTGCTCTTAGAAATGTGTGCAGCACTGATCCAAGTGCTCTCCGAGTTGCTCCGGTGCGACGTGCCAGTTCATCAGATTGGACGAGAAGACTTAGCGTGCTGAAACAGCCAGTATTGAAAGCTTAGCGGCCTGTGATGTACACTTACGCTATACCAAGACGGCTTGAGCTGTGGCGCAGCGCTCTAGAAACTTCTACCGTGTGCTGCGCAAGCACACAGTTGTCAGCTATTCTTAGAAGCAGACTGGTTGTAAATTCTGTTGGCTTCTCAAGAGCGACGCGTTAGAAGGACCGACGATTCTGTCGTCGCTGAAGCTTAAAGTATCAACGCAAAAGATCAATACGCCTAAGCTAACACATGCGCCGGTATCTGCATGGAGAGCGCCTGTAGCCAGGATGTACTAGACCACTCTCTCTAGCTCTGTATGACAGGATCTCGCAGCATTGAGTAGGCTAGATAGGAAGGAAAATTTGAGTCGAATCTAAACCTAAATGCTGTCTATAACTAACCAAGTGTTGCATTTGCGCGACTGCTTTCTCATATGGCCTGAGTTGTAATGGCAAGCTTTAATCGCGTCAGTACTTAGACCCTGGCAATAGCGCCAAGGGCTTCAGCTCCTTTGCAGCTTTGGATGCAGACGCGGCTCAGCCTTGCGAGCAGTGCACATGGCACGCTTTACCCCGCCTAGGGCTTCACACATGCTTCCACCAAAACAAGAGTACCTACAACAAAGCCGGCAGCCTCAAGTCGCGACACCTTGACGCATCACAAGGATCTTGCTGGTACCTGAGCCGGTGCACCTGCTCGTCGTTTTCTCTGTATGCTGACCATCTATCGGTAGCAGGAAAGCAGCCAACAAGCGCCCGCGCGACTAGGCTACCAAGTTCAACCTTTCGAATCCCGTTCCCGTCGCACATACCTACGATACACCCACACGAACCTATGCGGCTCTTACAGTACAGCGAAAGCGGAGAGCTCAGAATCCACAGCTTCGACGATGGCGCTGTACGAGGTGACCTTTGCAGACCTCCAGACAGGCGGTGGCAAGATAAAGCCGGGCTACAAGAAGATCATCTTCTGCGGAAAACAAGCGCAGCACGACAATCTCCAGTACTTCTGGATTGACACGTGCTGCATCGACACGACAGACAAGGCTGAGCATTCGTGTGCGATACAGTCCATGTTTCACTGGTACCGCTCTGCCATCAAGTGCTACGTCTTCCTCTCAGATGTGTCTATCAACGCCGATTGCATGTCTGTAGGGTCCAGCTCGGAGCTTGCATTCAGGTCGAGTCGGTGGTTCACACGTGGCTGGACGCTTCAAGAGCTTCTCGCCCCTACTGTTGTTGAGTTTTATTCTCAAGAAGGAAAGATACTTGGCAACAAGACTTCGCTTAAGCTCCCGATTCACAAGACAACAGGCATACCGCTTAAAGTTCTTAGCGGAACTTCGCTTTCCTGCTTTAGTATCAAGCAGCGTCTGCAGTGGAAAGGCGACAGGCAGACCAAACGCGATGAAGATGCGTGGTATTCGTTAGCAGGCGTCTTAGATGTTGAGATTGCGCCGGCTTACGGTGAAGGAGGACCGAGCGCGTTCAAGCGTCTAATGGACGAGGTTCACAAGCTGGAACGATGCATTCAAGACATACGCCAAACAGACCCGCGCGACGACAAGAAGCGCATCGAGGAGACAAAAGGCGGACTGCTAACAGACTCCTACCGTTGGATCCTCGACAACACCGCGTTTAGGCAGTGGCATGAGGACAAGCACAGCCGACTGCTCTGGGTCAAAGGCGATCCTGGCAAGGGAAAAACGATGCTGCTGTGTGGCGTCATCAACGAACTGCGAAGTTCTTTACCTCAGAATACTCTTCTGTCGTACTTTTTCTGCCAAGCGACTGACTCGCGCATTAATAGTGCCACAGCTGTGCTGCGGGGCTTGTTGTATATGCTTATGCACCAGCAGCCGTCTCTTGTGTCGCACGTCCGCAAGAAGCACGACTATGCAGGCAAAAGCTTATTCGAGGACGCGAATGCCTGGGTCGCCCTGACAGAGATCTTCGCTGACGTCCTGCAAGATGCAAGTCTAGGCACAACGTACATAATTATCGACGCACTCGATGAATGCATAACTAATCAGCTAAAGTTACTTAGCTTTATCGCAGAGCAGTCATCTACGTCCTCTCGCGTCAAGTGGATCGTGTCTAGTCGAAACTGGCCAACTATTGAGGAACAACTAGAGCGTATAGAGTGCAAAACGCCGCTGAGCCTTGAGCTGAACGCCGAGTTAGTCTCAGCAGCGGTTAAGGCTTTTATCCAGCAGAAGGTATCTCGGCTAGCCCAAGAGAAGCGCTATACGCCAGAGATGCAAGACGCGGTGCTCCAGCACTTAACCTCGAATGCGAACGACACCTTCCTCTGGGTTGCGTTGGTGTGCCAAGACCTTAAAGCGACGCCGAAATGGGACGTGCGCGAGATGCTAGCCCAGTTCCCGCCTGGTTTAGACTCACTTTATAGGCAGATGCTAGACCAGATACGCAAGTCTAGTAGCGCTCGAAGATGTCTGCGGGTGCTGGCAGTAACTGCTGTCTTGTATCGACCCGTCACAGTCGCTGAGCTAGTTGTGCTTACTAAACAGCTTGCAGACTTTGTCGATGACCTAGAGTCTGCGCGAGAGATTATCGGTCTCTGCGGATCATTCCTTACGCTGCGCGACGACATAATCTACTTTGTGCATCAGTCAGCTAAGGACTTCCTTGTTACGAAAGCGTTAAATGAGGTCTTTTTAGATGGTATAGAATATGTGCATCAAGACATCTTTGCGAAGTCACTTACTATTCTGCGCAAAACACTGCGCAGAGATATGTGTGACCTTCAAACGCCTGGATACCCTATTAGAGACGTTAAGCAGCCTCTTCCTAGATCTCTAGCCGTGTCGCGCTACCCATGTGTGTACTGGATCGACCATTTCTGTGACTCCAAACACAAAACACTAGCACATAGTGCTACTACTCAAGAAGAAACTAAGGCTATAGACGCATTTCTTAGGCAGAGATATCTCTACTGGCTAGAAGCGCTCAGCTTGTGCAGAAGCATGGCCAAAGGGGTGGTCTCGATGACAAAACTGTGGCATTTAGTCCAGGTACAACCCATATAGCTACACACAGTCTTTATAATATAGTTACTAACGTCGCTAGGGACTCAGAGACATAGATGCATTAAACAAGATTGTGTACGACGCACGACGATTGATCATGTATCATAAGGAGGCAATTGAGAACTATCCTTTACAAGCGTACGTATCTGCTCTGCTGTTTAGTCCAGCAGACAGTATAATAAGAAGGCTGTTCCAGTACGAAGAACCAAGGGGAGTAGCTCTCAAGCCAGCTATGAGCGACGGCTGGAGTGCGTGTCTGCAGACGCTCGAGGGCCATAGCAGTAATGTTAACTCGGTGGCCTTCTCGCACGACTCGACCCAGCTAGCGTCAGGTTCAGGCGATACGACTGTCAAGATCTGGGATGTAAGTAGCGGGACATGTCTGCAAACGCTTGAGGGCCATAGTAATACTGTTCGTTCGGTGGTCTTCTCGCACGACTCGACCCGGCTAGCATCAGCGTCA
>NW_006911611.1:5054-11594 GCF_000523455.1 Bipolaris oryzae ATCC 44560
GTCTGCAGACGCTTAAGGGCCACGACAGTGTTGTTCACTCAGTAGATTTCTCGCACGACTCGACTCGGCTAGCGTCAGCGTCATACGATAGCACTATCAAGATCTGGGATGTGAGCAGCGGGATGTGTCTGCAGACGCTTGTGGGCCATCACGATGCTGCTACCTTAGTGAATTTCTCGCACGACTCGACTCGGCTAGCGTCAGCGTCATACGATAGCACTGTCAAGATCTGGGATGTGAGCAGCGGGAAGTGTCTACATACCCTTGACGTTGGCATAATTCTTTCATATCTGTCTTTCGATTCTACGGATACTTCACTACATACAGAAATAGGCACTATCACTATCTCTAATTTCCAGATTACAGACCGCATCGACGCTATAGCATCAAAACTTCAGTACCAGGGTGCTAGTATAAGTTCAGATGGCAACTGGGTTATATGCGCTGGTAGTAACGTGTTGTGGATACCCTCTGAGTATCGACCGTCAAGCTCGGCTGTGAGTGAGACCCAAGTAGGCATAGGAGTAGGATCAGGAAGGGTCTGGCTTTGTCAGGTGACTTAGGCAAGTAACGGTAGATCAATAGAGGGCCTCTCTTAACCTATGTATCTCTATATTTGTCAAAACTGTTACGGCTATCCAATCCTTGTTGTATATATAATAGAGACCTTGAGAAGTCTATGCTTGATTAACTTCCGAGTATAGCCACTACGCGCTTAAGCGGTGGCTGGACGATGCCTCTTAAGCCTTGCGCCACAGCTTGAGCCGTTTTGGCATAGCGCAGGTGTATATTGCAGGACGCTAATTGTTCGAAACCTGCTATGTCAGCACGTGAAGTTATCTTGCTAAACGCGAAGAACTGGCACACCGAGCCGGAAAAACTCGGAGCGCACCTAATCAGAGGCTGCACATCTTTATTAAATAGCTGTTGGTTCTTTATATTGTAAAAAACTGTATAGAGCATCCGAATAAGCGAGCAGCGCTTCTATGAATGACAGAACAGGGGCGTGCTGTTGTTGCAGCTTCAACGCTCAACACGAAAGATTCATGCACGCCCCTTAGATTGCTGTAATTTTGCTGTTTAAGGCCTGCAATAGATACAGGCAGATCTCAAGATTATGTAAATGCATACTTAAATACAAGAGCCTCTACAGCTCAGGCGTAAGGTGCTTGAACAGTTATGGTGGTTCGTTGCGGAGGGATATTCGACCCATAGGGATGGACGTTATTTCTAAGGCAATATCCAGCGCCTTCCTAGTTAGGCCTAGTGCCAAGACTTAATACCCAGTGCATCGCGCACGGGCCTCTAGTCAATATCCACTGACAATTGTAAATCCTAATAGTCTTAGACGCTCAGTAATCAGTAAATCCTAGCAAGACTGAGCAGATTGCACGAAGCACTCGTATATAGCAATAAACAATGAACTCTTATGATTCATTGTGTTCAACTCAACAAAGCCTGAATTCTGATACCTTCACAATGCTCTAACTGCGGTCTGCGCGCCACCCTCAATCTTCTTATGTCTTCTGCCGCCTACACGCATGCCAGACTCTATAGCATAAGGATGGCGAAGATGAGCAAGGCAAGAAAGGGTTTTTGTGACGATTGTTCGGCTATTTACAGCTTGAAGTCTAAGTTATTCCTATCTGCTGAGCGGTCACTGCTGCTAGAGTAGCAACCTTCTTGGGTGCGAAGATGCGCTAACACGATGTCAGGATTGTACGGCATTATGCCTGTACGGCGCCAGCCTGAGCAGATTGTAGATTTTGTAAACGTNAAGCACCGGATCTCCTCTATTGTAGCCATAAAGTCGGCCTTGTTGATATCACGCGAGCCTGTACGAGAGGCNTACTCAAGCGTCTTGCCGTGATACCACTTGAGCGGTTGAAAGCAACCTACATCTAGAGGCTGGAGGAGGTGGGTTGTATGAGGTGGGAGGGCAAAGAGCTGTATCTTGTTGTCTTCAGCAAGCTGACGAAACTGCTTTGTATAGTGAGATCTATACCCATCTATTAGTAATAAGTGCTAAGCTCTATAACAAGTTGTGGATAAAGACCGTACGCCCGTTTTTAGTGTATAAGTACTGCTCTTTTGTAACACCAATGCGGCAGCCTGTCTCATGCACATTATCTTCAGGCAAGATACCGCGCTCGTCGATAAGGTCTTTAAGCCTAGTATACCAGTCAAGAAGCGCTGCTGGCTTCTGGGCAAGCTTACGCTGTACCTCAATTGACTTTGCCTTTACACGTCTATATTTNGGGTGCCTTGCGAGCCATCGCCGTGCCCAAAGCTTACTAACCTTAGGCGCAATTTCATCTAGTCCTGTATACGCATCTTCAAGGAGCGAGTTCGCCTGTTGCTCAACCAGTCCATAATGAATACCAAAGCCAATATTGTCGATAGCATCAAGATACCGCTCAAGAGCAAGATCTTGAGACTCGTTAAGCCGGTATAAAGCAGGTGGCTTAGCGCGATCACAGCGATTCAGAAGTCCAAGATAGGCGCGTCGCAGGCGCTAATATGGCAAGTTATGGGTAGCTGCATAGCTTTTAATGTCAGGTCGATAGAGTAGGCGTAACGCTTCAGCGTGCTTTTGTAATGCCACCATCTCTTCTTTATATATAGACTGTCTCTTGTTAACCTTAGGCATAGTAAAAACAATATATATAGTTTAGTTTATTTAATTATGCGTTGTTGTAGTAGATGTCTGTACTAAAAGCTACGTGTTATCATTGAGGTGATCATTATCGTTGAGGTGATAGTACTCTAGGCCCATGCAGAGCACGGGCAATTTCATTGAAATCTTGCTACAGCAGCCGTTGGGCCCGAGTAAGTATTTCGTTCTGATTTTAGCTTCTCTATAGATGCCTCGAGCACAGCTCTTACCTAACCTAGTTATGAATACACACACATCACGTACAGATGTGTGTGTTACACTTTGTTCCTTCTTTTGTAAGCTAGGGGAGGACTTCGAAAACTTTAGAGATGTGCGTGAACTATTTCCTTTTCCTATGCCTTGTCGCCTGTGAGCTTTAACTCAACGCATAGGTATAATTTATATTTAGTCTTTGTTTGTATCCAGGTTATTTACTTTATCTTCCTATCATTTAATTAGCCGTAGGTAAAATATTATTTGACTAGTGTCCTTAAGTTATGTAGATTAATTAACTAGAAAGATCAAGATTTGAATAAAATGACATTAGCGTAGCGCGTTACCGATGAGGCTTAATCCGATTCGATTCTATTAGAATACTGATTTGACTTAGAGTAGGCGATGATAATAACGGCAAAGTAACAAAAAATCAAGATAGTAAGGATACTTCAATGTTATAACTACAATACGGGCGCATGGGCTTACTAGTAACCTCATGCTAAGCTCTAGTTTTCCCAGCTCGATCTCTATAGAGAGGAGCCCTAGGCAGAGGTCCTTGAAGGCGGAGATCGATTTTCAGACAGTTTTCAATCGCATAAGTAAATGGTAGTAATCAGGCAATCATCCCATCTTTGACCTTTATCGCTTCTCTCTGATCGATTCCCTGAACATCTCTAGGATTTGGATCAATTAGTAAATGAGTATTGTAGGCCGACACATAACACACCCATGCAGGTCAGATATCGCGGACTAGGGAAAAGGTATGAAAGCACACGAAAAATGCGCTCTATTATTCGTCTACTAGTTACAAACTATAAGATTGATATGCGTATCTTAGAAAATGGGCTTGAAAGAAAATAGCGAGCGGAAAAAATATTAAATAGGGTTGAAGTTTGCGCATGAGTATTAGAATTAGTGAACACTTGGGCTAAGTGATCTCACCGAAGCATCATTTGCCAAATTAAAGCATATAGAGTAATTTCCAGCGTCTGTAATTATGAATACAAGATTCTACCTCGAAACAGCTAGAGAGAAAGCGTCCTATGAAGTCTTTAACGACGCTTTCTTTCTACATTGAATCGCTATGTACACCTTTCTCGGCTTGTTGAACCAATAGTTCCGCGTTTCCCACTCGCTTCTTGGATCTGAAAGTTGAAGTTCAAAAGAGCGAAGAAGCTGTGGAATCACTTTATACATTTCGCAAAGCGAGATCTATCGCTTCAATCAGCATGTCTCCAACAATATTCTGAGCACATGGAAGCTTACATTCTTTCCAATGCACGTTCTGGCGCCCCCGCCAAACTAGCACATGCGTTAGAAAAGAATCAAGCCATTGCTGGAAACGAGAAAACATACTTGGAACATATAACGCTCCATCTTGGCTGCATCAGCCCTGAACCACCGCTCAGGCACGAAATCATCCGCATCATGACCAAAGATACCTCGATCTCGCTGTACAACCGCAGCGTTAACACCAACGTGCGACCCCTCAGGAAGCCATTCTCCAGCAATGATGCAGCCGCCCCGAGGCACGCGACGAGGTAGCGTCATGCTCACACTCGGATGAAGCCTCATCCCCTCTTTGCAGCAAGCTATGAGGTATGGAAGTCTTACTGCCTCGTGGTATTGAACATCTAAACTCAGCAGACCAGCTTGATCAGCTTGATCGATCTCGGCAGTGAGTTTCGCGTAGGCAGAAGGTGTGCGCATAAGATGATAAAGAATAGCTGTGATAGCTGTAGCAGTTGTATCGGAGCCTGCAATACTATATAGAGTTAGCACTCCCTTCTTCACAGAGCATGCATGGTCTCGCTAGCCGGAAGGATAACTTACAAAGCCCCGTACGCCTCCATTTTCACCTCGGTAATACCAAAATCTTTTTGTTGCCCTTTCTCAAGTACGATATCAAAAAAACTCTGCAACATGTCTTTACAATCTTTAGCTTCGCCGTTCGCAATGAGGTTTTGTCGCTCCATAACACATGCTTTGGATGCAGCTTCAATATGCTGTAGAGCCTTCAGTGCTTTGAGAGTTCGGGGTATCGCGGCGCCACCGACGAATATTAGCGGACGCAAGTAGGCGGGCGAAACGCAAGTCACGGCAATGAAGGGAATGAGACAATCCAAAGCATTGATGTAACTACCGTAGTCGTGCCCGCCGTGTAAGAAGCCAAACATGCGACTAAAGAATAATTCACCAATTACGTCGAACGCATACCTGTTTATGCGGTAAGTTCTCAGCAATCTAACACTCCACACATGTACTTACCATTGTACCCATTCCGATAAATCGACCATGGAGCCTTTTATAGCGCAATCTGTAAACTTGGCAACGAGGAGTTGCACGCATTTGTCGACCTTCTTCTCTAGCTTCAGAATCTTTGACATTGAGTAGAGTGAATTGACAATTCTGCGTCTCTCAGCATGCTGGCGCTCATCCAGATCAGTAAAAGCATCTGGGTATCTGCCCCAGGTCGCTCGGAAGGGAAGGTAAAAGTCAGTCTATAGCATTTAGCACCGTCACTATAGCATAGGATATCAGTAAAGTGTTTACTTTAGTAAACCCGGAATAAGATGAATATATAGTTCGGATAGCTTCGGGGTCTGCTATAGCGACCTCATTTGGGGCAATTCGAACAATCGGTCCTATGAAAGTTAGTTAGGAATAGTACACAATAACTAGATGATTGTCACCTACCATAACACTTATGCAGACGTCGTTGTGTCTTCTCAGAACTCCCACGAGCCACATCGATGATGAGCCAGAGAGTCGTAATAGAGGCGAAGAATGGCCCTGGGTATTTGGCTAATGGATGAAGGTACCTAGCAAAAATAATCCAAGCCAAAAAACATAAAAGGAAGGCGGCTAAGATTAGTCCCAGCATCGCGTAATTGAAGGCGATGTACTTTCTTGCTAGGAATATAGTAGAAAGGTCGGAAATTGAAAGCACCAAGGCAATGTATTTTGAGCAAGCAAACAGCAAGGCAATCCTTTAACGGCACCAACTAAGCAGCAAGCCGGGTGAATAGGTCTTCTTTAACTATTCAGCTGTTCCTTTTGTATAGAAATCTCTGAAAAGAGTTATAGCCTAAACAAGGCCTCTTGAGGGCACGTACCTGATCGCCACCTTAATCATACATGATAAATCTCTCCAAAAACCGCTTCTCGGTGTGAGTCTCTTGCGTGCAGATCCAGTCTTTTGATGATGATAGAAAGACGGCCTCTATTTTAAATCAATAACGTGAGTACTTCGTCTAAGCAATCGAACTTGGTAACGTTATGTATCATGGTGCAGCAATTTTTAAGCCTATAAAACCCTTTACATTATAATAAAAACGGTTGTATTTACGTATCTTCATGCGTGCTACATATGGTACTGGAGCAGAGCGAAGCTGAGTGGGTAAGAGGTTTCGGCGGAGTGCATGCGCTGGAACCGCACAGAAACGACGGACAAGTGGCGCAAATTCATTTCAGAAAAAATTAGATAGTGAAAACATACTACACACACACACAATTTATTTACGCCCGGCGGCCGAGCCGAAAGGGCTGCTAACGCTAGTCTAGCTTTACACTTCCTATGCTCAATCTTNGTCTCCCTAGCCCATATGTCTTCTTTGGCCCACTTCTTTATATAGCTTATCGTCTAATTCTAAGCCCTTACTTAATAC
>NW_006911612.1:0-12386 GCF_000523455.1 Bipolaris oryzae ATCC 44560
AACTTAATAAGAGATAACTTAGTCTATACTATATCTACTAAGCTAAGCTAAAAAAAAAATTCTACTAATTAGAAAATCTAAATAGAGTTAGATTTATAAGTAAAAAAAGAGCTAATAGATTAAAGCTCTTTAAGAAGCTATCTAAGAGCGTTATAGATAGTATTTTATAAATTTAGCTAAAACTCTATTTTATAAGCTAAGAAATACTTAAAAGTACTTAATCAAAAACTATTAGTATACTTAAGCAACTTTAAAAAGAAATGTAAAGATAAAAGAAAAATATATAAATATAGTAAGATATTAAAGTAGATTAATAAAAGTAAAAAAAATTATTAAATTATTATCTTAAGTATAAAAAGAAAGTAGAGAAGAAAATGTTAAATTATTATTATAAAAAAAAGTATAAATTATAATTAGAAAAAGATTTATTCTATTAAAGCTACTTAAAAGTAGCTATACATTAGAAGATATTTATTAAGTTTAATTAGACTTATAATACTAAAAAAAGCTTATTAACATAAAGCCAAATAACTATTAAAAGATAACGAAAGTAATATTTAACTATAAGCTATAAAAAGTAGTTAAGTAAGTACTATTAGAGCTAATTAAAAAGTTAAAGATATTACTTGAAGTAGACTTAGGTATATATAATAGAAGAAATAAGAAATTATTTTAAAAAATAATTGTATTAATAGTTATATTCTTTTTTAATTAAGAATTAGCTTTATGTAAAATGAGTATAGACTTAGCTATAGAGAAGATAAAATATTAGTATAAATTAAATAATAAAATAAAAATTAAACTTATAATAGAATAAAAAGTAAATATTATTTATATTTAGTATATGCTTTTTATAGATACTAAAGTTTCATAATTAATCTTAATAGTAGAACAAGATATAGTTAATAAGGTAGATATTTATTTAAGTACTTAAGTAGTAAAAGTAGTAGTTAGTACTAAAAAGATATAGTTAGAAGTAGTAGCTTACTAAATAATTGACTAATTAGTTAGTAAAGTAAAAAAGACTAGAAGTAAAAGAAATATAAATTAACTCTAATATTAAAGTTATAGTAGCTATACTAAGTATTTATATTAAAGAATTAAAGAATAGTTAGTATCTTATTATATAATAAAAACTAACTAAAGCTATAAATATTTTATTATTATTACAATAGATAGCTAATACGCGCTAATATAATTTAAGAGATAAATTTTAAACTTAAATCTACTTAAGAGAATAGGCTAGCTTATAAATAATTATTATATTTATTTAAAAAATCTTCTACTTTTTTACTATAATAGTAATTAGTTATTAACTTAGTATGATAAAAGAAGTTGAGAAGAATATTTATACTACTTAAGAATAACTAACTTAGCTAAGTAAGTCTTATAAAGCTAAAGACTAGACTACTTATTACTACTAGTAGGAAAAAACTAATTTAGCTTTTTATCTCTATTTTTATCATTATATAAGGTACTAGTAACTAGAATTATAATAGTAAAAAAAAAATATAAGAAGTTAAAGTTATAAATAGTAAGTAAATTAATAATATACCTTTAAAAGCTAAAGATAAAGATTTATATAATAAGAAAGAAGTCGATAAATAGTTAAAAAAGAAATACTAAAATAGATCATAGTTATTGAATAAGTTTACTTAATTAGCTAGATAGTTAAAATAATATTATTTTAGTATTAAGAGTAGTAAAAAAGTATTATATATAATAATAGTAAATAAAAACTCTTTATAGTAACTATGAATATAGATTAATATTATAATACTAAATTATAAAAAGCTATATCTATTTAATTCTTAATTAAGATAAGAAGTAAAAATAGATACTTTCTTAGAAGATTAGTAATAGTTTTATAGCACTTTATAGAACTAAGTAATAAAAGCTAGAGAGAAAATTATTATATAGTATTAGATAACTAGTTTATAGTATATATTATAATTTCTTTTTATAGATAGATAGATATTCTCTCTAATTAATCCCATATACTAATTAAGTTTTAGCTTACCTCTACTAAATTATAGTTTAGCTCTCTAATCTTTTAACCTTAATTATATATCGTTCTATAGTATATATAATTAAAAAAATAAAGCTAAATAAAATATATTTTAATTATAAAATATNTATAATAATAGTAAATAAAGACTTCTTATTATAACTATAAGTATAAATTAATATTATAATACTAAATTATAGAAAGCTATATCTGTTTAATTTCTAATTAAGATAAAAAGTAAAAAGAGATACTTTCTTAGAAGTTTAGTAATAGTTTTATAACGCTTAATAGAACTAAGTAATAAAAGTTAAAGAGAAAAATATAGTATAGTATTATATAACTAGTTTATAGTGTATATTATAATTTTTTTTAATAGATAGATAGGTATCTTCTCTAATTAATCCTTTATACTAATTAAAATTTAGCTTACTTCTACCTCCATTATAGGTCGTCTCTATATTCTTTTAAGCTTAATTACGTATCGTGCTATAATATAAAATAAAGATATAAACTATACTTATTTAAAACTATATATAAATTTGGTAGAGGTTTTTTATAAGTTCTCTTAAGAAATAGATATAGTAGTTAAGTAAGAGAGCTTAGTAGATAGCTTATAATATAGTACTAATATAGAAAAAACTTAGTTATCTTAAAGCTATAATTACTAAAGTAATAAAGTAAAAAATTTATAAAAGATACTATATATAAATAGAGAAGTTATAGATAGTAAGCTAGATAGCTAATTAGATTACTAAGATAAAGAGTAGTAGCTATAATAATAGTATAATATCTATAAAGAGAGTATATAATAAATACTACTATAAATATCATAGCTAAATTAGATATGACCTTTATACTTATTAAGTAGAATTAAAGAATATAAAGAATAATAACGCGTCTAAAAAATAATATCTTATTCTGCTTAATAAAAAATATGATAGTAGTGTTGTGTAATACTATTATAAAGATAAAATAGTCTAGGGAGGTAGCCTATATACTAGGGTGGCCCGCTTACTAGTGAAACTTGTTAGTCTATTAGCTATATTTTATATATTATCTTTTCTATAAGATATCTCTTAGTTAGTCTTAACTATTATATACTTAGTAATAGTCTTATTATCTAGTTTTACTTAATATTTTACTAGTAGCTTCTAATTACTTTAAATCTATTATTTTGCTTATTAATACTAGTTTATTATTTATTAGATATCATAGATAGTAGTAGCGCGTTATTTACTTTCAATATTTTATAAATAAGATTAGTAATAATAAGAAAAAGATCTATTGTTATATAGATTTTTTATATATTACGTAATTTAGATATTACGCGTTATTATTATAAAGGTAAATAATTATAAGGAGGTAGACTATATACTAGGGTGGGCCGCTTGCTAGTAACATACGTTATAAGAAATAAGATACTATATAAATTCAGTTATTAAAATTACAACAATCTTCTTTTTTTAAGCCTAAATCACTATTCGATGTATTAGAAGGTTACTTAAAACCTACCTCAAATTCTAATACTTAATAATTATTCTTAGTTATATAACTTAACGCTATTAAATATATGAGATAGATAGTTATAAGTATTACACTAGGTATTGGTGTAAATTAGCTTCTTATGACGAAAGGCAATAGTACGCGTTAATCTCGGTAGCGTTTACCCATAAACCCCACATAGTAGTCTATGCCTTTGTTTGCCACTCCAGCGCTCAATACTCGCCCGCCCAACCCGATCAACATTTGTGACACATACATGAGGCCATAGCCACAAGATATTATTACCGCAACCCCCAAGCGCAAGTCGTGTGACTGTCGGGCCAGCATTGCGGACCTAAAGGTGGTCTAGCTGCTGCGCTAGAAAGTCGTGTATTTCTTCCACAAAATCTTGTATAGCTGAGTAGACTGATATCAACATCTCTGCTAACTGCCCCAGTGATACCTAAGTCTTCAACCACCATGAATGCGCCAACAGCCTCGACCACTAAACCTACCGCTTCGAGCGCTGGCCCTTCACCTACAAACGGTCGGTACGATTTAGGATGTACAATCAATAAATACATACACAAATACGTTCCGTGCGATGCTAATGGCAAGATTTTCCTTAGTTCTGAGTTCAGTGGCTGCTTCTCGAGAGAAGGCTGGTGTGGTAGTTCGATCAACTACTAGGAAACCACCCGTTCGTCCTTGTTTGGCACCTGCACCACTGTCGCTAATAATATCTCAATCGATGCTCAATACGGAAGAAATGGAAACACCTGTCAAGGCTCTGGTTTCGGTAACTGCTGCCTATTGCGACGGGCAAAAAGGTTGCCAAGGAGCATCTGATGGCTGTTTCACAAGCTCTAGGGTTTATAACCACGTTGAGTCTCTTTATCTCCTGTTACTTATAGTGAACCCAGTAATATGTTGCTATAAATCCGAATGCGATGCACGCTACGGCTAATTTCCGAAATACGAAGCACGCATGACCATCCAGTGTATACATGCGGGGAACCTGTCAAAACACCTACCTAAGCAAGGCGAACATGCGAAGATCCCAGCGGGGTAACCTATATTGAATCGAAGATGCCTTGGCTAAGCAGCCGAAGAGATCTGCAGATATACAAGCATGTGACAAACGTAATTTGTACAAGTACAAAGAGGTCGAGGACATCACACGAGTGGCCATTTGAAATTTATGATGCACACTGTCGAGGCCAAGATGTCGCATTACCTGCCAATTCTCCACTTTGGCATTATTGTACTTCTTTTTCCCCACCTAAGCGTCTTCGCTGTTCCATCAGGATACGATGCAGCCTCTCAGTTGGAAACACGAGCAGCCCCCTCAGGCATTAGTATTGACGCCGCTACATTGACTTCCAAATGGCTTGAGGGCTCAGATAAAGTTCAGATCATCGAAATGGTCCTCACCAACCATGACAAAGCAGAGCCCTTCACCAAAGCTGAAAATCTGACCATCACTGCGTCTTCTACATCTTTTGATCTTGTCCAGCCGGCCAGAATTACACGGCTTATGGTTGGACAGCAAGTTGTGGCGCAAATTGGCATCAGGAATAAGGCAGGGGTCGCCCCTGGAGATATATGTTCAGCAACTATATCTGCCGAATGGATTGGTGGAAAGACAACGTCCAAGAACATCACTGGATCTTGCGGTTTCGGTGACTATAGTGCAAGCAAGGCCAGTCTTAATACGCACTGGACTCCTGACTGGTATAACAATGCTAAATTTGGCATCTTTATTCACTGGGGTGTCTACTCTGTCCCGGCGTTTGGCAATGTGGGCAACAAGGAAGACTATGCTGAATGGTATTGGATGCGCATGACACAGCCAAACTATAAGTCTCAGACGTACCAGCACCATAGAGACACATATGGTGACAATTTCAACTACGATGATTTTATTCCTTCCTTCACCGGAGACGAATTCAATGCGAAGGAGTGGGTGGATCTCATGGCAGAGGCTGGAGCAAAGTATATGGTTCCTGTGACAAGTAAGTTAATGCTGAGAGTAGGTGAGTCGAGTCTGACAATCTCTAGAACACCATGAAGGCTTTGCGATATTCGATGTGCCCAATTCGACAAGTTTGCGATCTTCTGTGCAACTTGGACCGAAGCGTGATTTCCTAGCAGAACTTATGAATGCAGCGAAAACGTATCATCCAGATATCAGACGGGGAACATACTTTTCCATGCCCGAGTGGTTCAATCCAGACTACTCAAAATATGCCACAGATTGCTGTGGTGGCTTCCCTGGCGGGCCCCCCAAGAATCCTTACACTGGCGTCGAGGTTCCCTATACCGGCCACGTACCCGTAGCCGACTACGTAACAGACCTACAGCTACCCCAAATGGAGACACTTGCCTACGACCCACGGTATGAGACTGAGATAATGTGGTGTGATATTGGAGGTGCCAACAATGCCACAATCATGCTGTCCAAATGGCTGAACTGGGCGCGAGACCAGGGCCGCCAAGTTACATACAATAACCGCTGCGGATACGGCTCTACAGACCATGGTGACGCTAGTGGTGGCGACTTCACAACACCTGAATACGTCACAAACGGCAACGTAGTTGTAAGTAAGTGGGAGACAAACCGTGGTATGGATCCATTCTCGTTTGGATACAACAAGGACACGCCCGATGCCGGATACCTAACTGGAATCGACATTGTTAAGACACTTGTCGACGTTGTATCCAAGAATGGCAATTTCTTGCTTGACATCGGCCCAATGGCAAATGGCACGATCCCACAGATTATGCAGAAAGGGCTGAAGGATGCGGGGAAGTGGATCAAGGAACGTGGTGAATCTATTTACGATACGCGCTTCTGGCAGACTACAAGTGGAAAGGGAAGTTTTCGATACACTATTAGTGACTCTGCGTTTTACATCCACGTTTTGGATAAGCCGAACTCGACGCTTTTGATCCCCGATGCGATCCCGTTTTTGAATGGTGATAGTGTACAGGTTTTGGGTGGTGGAATGTCGGGCACAGAGGTACCGTCTACGAAGAATGAAAACGGAACGGTATCCCTTAGACTAGACGATGCAATCTTGTCGTCGGATAGATATGTTTGGACTTTCAAGGTTATTTATCAATCATAGAGGGGAGGGGAGAGTAGATAACATTATCAAGTGTTCCTGGCTTTTGTCCAAAGGCTAGTAATTATATACTACATTCTTTCTAATCTATATGCTAGAGAGCAAACAGTACTAATCCTATAAACAACTAAGCTCGAAACAGGGAAGAACGCTGTTATAAAGTCGTGACTAACTCACTGTCCGCTGTTTGATTGATTACATAGATCTGTGCGATCTCTGATGTTGTTCAATTCGGGCCCTGCCGGCATCTCGCACGCGACTCCAGCACTCATTTCATGTGGGCCGCGAATGTAAGTATAATTATCTAGCCGCGCAGCTAGCTCGGCAGCTGGAGCTTCAGAATCCATCTCTCCAGAGATCATGTTCCCATCCTTCTCAGCATGGGGGCGTGGAGCGCCATCAATCTGATGAATACCGGGCATGCTGTACAATTGTTGATGGCGGCGTTTGCGCATGAGAAAGAAAATGGAAGCAACGATAACCACGAGCCCAATAACACCGCCCACTGCAGCACCGGAGATTGTCCCACTCGATGTCTTGTTTGGATTTTTTGCCGCAGCCGTTGTGTCCCTTAGCGTCACGGTACTTGACAACGAAGATGCTATCTCAGCTGGTGAGAACTTGCTGTATATCGACGTAGATATCGCAGCGTTACAACCAACAGGGGGAATGCTGTTGGCGAAACCATCAATGGGGTGCGCATAAGCATTGGACCCACTTGTACTAGCCGCCCATAGCTGTAAGCGCGTCGAGCCGTCTGTATCATACGCCACCACTGTTTCCGTTGCACCGACTGTGAAGGGGCTGTAACATGTGCCGCCGTAGGCTGGACGACTGTCTATAACTGGGTCTTCAGGTGGAGTGAGCTTGTACCCACTGCGATTATCAGCTGCAACTCGGCAAAGGAAAATGACTTAGGGTGTGACTTACAATGGACAGCATGCCATGTACTCACCCCGGACAAACTCAACACAATAGTCCTGCGGACATACTAATGGACTCATGATAGGGACCATACTTGATCCGAGAGTCCCAGAAGTCACCGACGTATAGCTCTGGAGGAATTCGCTCGGGTAACAGTCCGAGAATGTTGTGTTTTCGAATGGGACTGGCTCATTGGCCCAGATAAGATAAACAGGCGGCGGTTGTATTGTCAATCTGTTCGAGGTACATGATGCTGGCGGAGTGAATGTCGTTGATAAGGCTATTGTCGTTGTCGGTTGTCTAGGCTGAGAAGACGCTGACGCGCTTGCCACTGTTTCTGTAGCCTGTTGACCTCGAACCCTCATATGTGCCATGGCTTCCGGATCTCAGAGAGTCGTTTCGACTTTGACGTGGACCGTTTGCTGACTTGCCCAATTGAATGACAAGATGGATGTATCGTTCGAGACAGCAAAGATAGCAAAATCGCTTTAATGCCTTCGCAAATCATCAAGTGGAGCAACAGGCATTATTTATTCGCAGTGAAAGTACCGCCTAGGGTGTTCACGTATGAAGGGTGAAGGATCAGTTTCTCTCCCCTGATACTCGTCTCAAGCATACCAGGCGTGATGTAGTTCGTCCGATATTTCGCCGTGCCGTCCACAAGCGCCTAAGACTATATAATTTAAGGGAAAAGCAGGAGTCGGGAGGCCGACTCAGATAGGCCCCACACATGAGGTGCGCTCTGACATTCGCTAAATCTTTCTTGCCTAATAAGCTATACTTAGTTCATGCACATCTCCGCGCAAACGGGTATCGCCTCCATCTGCACCATGTTTTGGTCAATTTGGGATACAAAGCTGAACTGTGTGTTTGAGATCTTTTGTAGCCTATCGTGTAGCCGTATCAAAGTTCTGGTTTCTCTATCATGCGTACCGATCAAATATAAAACGGGTGACTTATATGCAAAGCTATTGGTTCTATCGGTACCAGCACGTCTCGCCAATTCTAGCGTGGACAGTTCGGAAAAGCATTCCGTCATTTGATAGTTGCTGAATCATACTAGTAGGAGATTTCTAAGTAAAGCTTATATTATTGGTCGTTCGCCTCGGAGACGCTAGCGTCTAGCATGATTCTGATGATTGAAGACTGTTCTAAAAGCTTACGTCATTTCTAATCCAAATCAGCCAGTTAACACGCGATACTAAGCCAGTTCTGAAATTATCTGTAGGCCCAGCTCTGTAGCCTCTGCAACCGCTACCGCAGGCTCTGTAGAGGTTTTCATATTTGCACTGAGCTCTACCTTCAGCCACATCCTTCCACTCTATTTTCCAGGGCCACAGGACATTCTTTTGTAGTTTCCTCGATGGTACGGACATCCATGATCTGGCGTGATTTCCTAGCCACTTTAAGGTACAGTTTGGAAGAATATAGCGTTAGCGTGAAAACCTGATTACGAGGGACAGGTTTGTGTCATCAATGCGTGATATAGCTGATTGTTCAGATGAGGGTGTTGGGCTTATGACAAACATAGAACAAGGGCTGGGTTTACGGAGGTTAGGTGCGAGAATATCGCGTGACTGAAAAGCTTACATTGCTTCCATAAAGCTTAGCTCGAGAGTTACCGATGCCTTGTGGCATGTTGGTGTATGTATGATGGCAATCGACCCGTTCCTCCTGATATTTCCTTTTGAGGCAGATGATATGTGATAGAATCACCTTCAATCCTGAGCTAAGCTTGTATAGACCTTTACCATCATTCTCGGTTCTTCAACGCCGGTTGGCTCTGCTCCGCTCAGATGATTTGTACTTCGTCCTATCTAGACTTTACGCAAGGATCCGCTCTAGGGATTCATTTCTGTTATATTGTACGAGATTGGATAAATTTGCTTACAGATGTCTTTAAGAGGTCACCTTGCAACCGCAGTTTCCCTGAGACATGTACACTCTTTCGTGAAGCCCTGACTGTATACATTAGCTAAACATCTTTATCAGCATGTAAATACCCCATTGTGGGAGGGTCTCTGTCAATAGTTCGGAAAAGGCAGCAAGCTGTATCGCGGCGAAGTTTATTACTGAATCGTTGGGCGACATATGGTGGTGATTTTCTCAAGGCAATCTAATCTTCAGGGCTGTTCTCCCCTAACAACGTTGAATCGTTCTACCTGCTTCTCCACCTCAACAAAGTGCAAGTCCTTCGACAGAGTCAATCCCTCTACCGCTCTCGCCGCCGAAAGTTCCAACCTTTCTCCTGTTCTTCTATACCCCCTCTTCTCGTACCACTCAATCAGCAAGCACCTCGTACTAAGCGCATTCAAGCCGAACGTCTTAGTATCCCATGTGTTGACAGCGTAATATTCGGCCTGCTCCAGAATGCGGCGTCCTATGCCGACAGCTTGATGTGTTGGGTTCACAGCCAATAGAGCTAATCGAGCAAGATCTTTGGTCCTTTTGATAACTGCTACACCGCCTATGAGGAAATCACTTTCTGTGGTGGCTATGAGAAAGGCAGCATTGGAATTATCGATAATCGTGAGGATATCTTCAGGGGCCACGGTAAAGTTGCGATTGAGCTCGACGTCGGGCCCCGTCCACTTGATGTCCAGGCGTTGGAAGGCGGCTTGTACTAGCCAGGCAATTCGGGAAGAATCATCTGACCTTGCGACCCTGAAATAGATCTGGTTATCGAAATGCTCTTTGTCGAGTCGGTTCATCTTTCGAGGAAATGGCTGGGTAATGCTGAGAACAGCTCGGAGATTTTGCTGTGCTTGTGAAAAAAAGCGTAGTCAGGATTTGTATGTTTTGTGCACTTGGGGTGCACGACGATTTTGGAACCATAAATAGCTAGCACCGACACTCAACTATATATAGCGCTTTTTGTGACTCGTTAAGTGTGTCGTATCTATCAGAACCTGTCAAACGTGCCTTTGCGGTCGAGACTACCGGGAGTTGGTAATGTGTATATGCACTTAATGCGCAGAGTACCGAAAAATGGCTAGACCAAAGCTGAGGCTTCAGCGACATATATACTAACCAATGTTGAAGAAAAAAAAGACAACCAGAGCATTCTCTATACGTATATCGAACTAGTCCCTTGCCTTGAACTTCTTGTAAGAAGCGATTTCGCGGCGGCCAGAGTTGATGACAGGTAGCGGTGGTGGAGAACGTAGTCCATCAATAGCATGATTGCCAGCAAGGTACAGCTCCAGGGTTCAGAAAATAACACCCTATGCTACTCTGCAACACATATCTAAGCGGAAAGCCACATCTCCTGTGGAACTGTGAAAGCCTTGGCAAAAGCCATGCAAACTATGCACAAACTACTATTCCGTCCAATTAGAATTTCTGCATCAGGACTTCCGCTAACGAAGCTACGCATACCAGCATTTATGGGCCGAGATAAAGGGCCCTCCGATTCGAGTGTGCTCAAGTCATCCTGGATGCGAGCGAGCCAATGAGCAAACGACAGTGTGAATTACTTTGCCCAACGACGCTTGCAATATGTGCGAACAAGTCACAAAACCTACCCTGCCAGAGAGGCGGCTGAAGTACCATGCCGTCTCTGTGTACCACTGCAAAGCTCGTCCCGAGCGAGATTTGGGCCACGTTCATGAGCATGCTATCGTTAGCGATTGGCTCGCTCGCGCTTTAGGTGACGTAAGTCCGTGCGCATGCTGCACCGGCATGCATCGATCCAGCATGCCGAAGTACGGCCTGTACTCCTAAAATGAGCAGCTCTTAGGGGCTTAACATACCGTTAGGCTTTCCTAAAATCTTCCGGTATCAAGTCGTTCTGAGACAACCCACACAACGTTGCATTAAAGTACAGTCAACCTTTTAAATCATGAAGCTAACGCCAATAAGTACCTAAAGAAGTACTTGGGGTGAAAAGTACATGGTCATAGTCTTTGTCAGGGGACAAAAAGTAAAAATCCTGTATCCTTCTTCGCTCTTTGCCGACGACTGCTAGTTTGATTGTCTACAGTCGGCTTCCATGTCGCCTGAAAAAATTGAACAAAGCCATCGAGACGGCAGGCACGCCGATTCGTCTACCAAAGACAGGCGAACTTCATCAACTAGATCATTTTACCTTCCAATGAGCGGTGCGCTGCAAGGGTTATGTCTCTATCGTGATGGATGCACTGGGCGCCTAAGAATTGAGCATCACACTCACCCCGCTGCTTGCTAGATATGGATAGATTGATCCAGATGCATCAACACAGAGAGAATCTCTAGGCCTGCAGAACGTTCGCAAAGCTCTAGAGTTTCCAGCCTCGAATCCTGAGATTCAAGGGCAAGTAGCGGTGTTGTAAGCGGATACTGCGTGTGGTCAGTGCGTGCAACAGTTCAGCCAATACAACACTATCTGCCCAATTAAAATACCTACCTACTATTTTTAATACGTAATATCTCTACTACTATAATAGCTATTAGGAAAGTAATTATAGTAATTAATTTATAAGATATAGAAGGTTAACTTTTATACTATATAGCTAGAAAAAAGTTTAGTATTAAGATTTTAATATTAACGCGCTAGTACTAAAATAAAATATAGTTACAGGATGTAGCTATAAAAAAAAATTACTACTTACTCTACTATAAGAATCAAAGCATATAAAATATATAGAAAGACTATTAAAATATAGCCTTTTATTTTCTTAATTAATAGTTAAAAATTATATAGCTATTATTATAGAAGAGAAGCTCTTTAATAGCTAAATTACTTATCTTTTATACTATTACTATAATACCTTATATATTAAAAAAGCTACTAATATTAACTATATAGAAAAACTATTAAAATATAGTCTACTACTTTCTTAATTAATAGTTAAAAATTATATAGC
>NW_006911613.1:0-11799 GCF_000523455.1 Bipolaris oryzae ATCC 44560
TCTCCAGATGTCCTGTCTTGGCGAGATGCCATATCACGTGATCTTCGCCCCGCGTTGATCATTACCTTCTGACGTGGACGTCCCTAGGCCTTCAGCCATCTCGTCATTTGTCAAGGAGAGAATCCTTCTTGTTACTTGTAACATCTATCTTTATATAAAGACAATACTTATCTAGTCTATCTATCTTTTATTTCTTTTTTATATTCTTTCTTTTCAATACTATTATTCTATTTTAATTATTATCTGTAATACTACTCTTATATATTCCACTGTCGAGATATTCCTCTTTTGGCTATAGTATTTCTCGTGCCCCCCGCCAGAGGCGAGTCTCTCACATTGGGTACCGATCCCGATTGGAGGAGAGCGAGGAATGTATAGGGATGATATTATGGTTCTTTCGGGACGAGTTGGTCGTGGCGGCGGCGGCGGCGGCGGTGGAGGGTGATGAGCTGATGTAGTCTATAGAGTTGCAGGCTCATGTCGCTCGTGTTGGCGCTGCAGGTGCATGACGGTGTCGATGGACAGATTTAGAGAGTGATGTGCTGTAATTAGTCATGAATCAATGAAGTTTTCCACGCAAATGTTTCTCTAAAGGCCAAAGCCTTAGAATTATATAGAGCGTAGAGGAGAGGAAGTTTTTTATGGTAGAAATTTAGGCTTGTAACCTATTAGATGACAGATTTATTAGCTAACTATAGTAGTTCAAGAGAGAGAGAGAGTATATATAGGTAAAGTATTCAGTGGCTAGGCCCAGCCACCTCAAGTCACGCCTTCACCTTGAACATTCAACATGGGTAGCGGCGCAAATGCAAGTTTCTTTTCTTTTCTACAGCGCTCAGTTTTGGCGAGGCTTGACCACGCCATCGTGGACTATGTAATAGACGACGGTGCTATCCGTGTCGACCGTGGCCAGCACCACACGCTTGGTGGTCCGCCACGGGTTGGCCGGGCTTGTCGTGTCTGTTGTATCCGTCTCGTGTGGCGGGATGATGGCAATGGCATCAAAGACGCTGGCCAGCCTGCGCAATGTCCACTGCTCCTTGAGCCTGGTGGGCAGGATCCATTCGCGCTCGGGGTCGGCCTTGACCTCAAGAGCAGCAGGCTCACCGGGTGCGCGGGCCTTTCTCTCGCGGTCGGCCTTCTTGAGCAGCTCGACCTGCTCGTCGGGGTGGACGTAGAGGCGGCGGGGCGGGAGGCCAGAGACGAGGGGACGGGGCAGAGGGTCGTTTGTGATGGGCGAGTGCGTGTGAAGGCACAGGGCAGTCCAGTAGTGCTGGTGCTGGAGATTGTGCATGATCTGGCGGGCGAGCGAAATCTCATTGGGAAGGTGCGTCGTGGCAGCATGTTGCGACGACGACGCTGATACGAAGGTTTGTAGCGGGGCCGGCGCAACGGCCATTCTGATGGCGCATTGCACAGCAGACGTCGTCATGTCCGGGCCTGGGCGCCGCTGCGAGGTCGAGGATAATTGGCAGTCGACGGCGTCGCAGGGTGCGCAGGCTGCTGGGGTGACGAGGAAGCTACGCGGTTGCGGAAGGAGCGAAGATCTCGACTGTCTCCCCACCACTCACGAGAGCAGCCCGCCGCCGTCCATGGCCGTGGCATTCACCTAGGCAGCGACAGACACGCCCTTCTTATACCCCCCGCTGCCGCTGCCGCTGCATCATGCACATCACCCTCTTCTTGTAGACGCAGCCAGACAGCCAACTACCACTGCACCATCCTTCAAGATAGTCGCCGCCATGCTCGCATCTACCTCCATCTCCGCCTCTACTGTCCTGCTGCTTCTGGCTAGCGTCGCCGTCGCACAAGACGCCTCCACGACAGCCTCGCCCTCTGCCAGCCCTACGTCCACCAGCGAGGGCGCCTTCACCATCCAGACATCGGTTCCGGCCCAAGACCCATGGTCCTGCTTCGAGGAATGCTTCATGGAGCCGTGCCCGCCCTCGCCATGTAAGTATCTTGAATCTGACTAAGTACTTGGCATGCAATGCATGTCTACCAGCACCACGCACTGACTCGACCAGGCTCCAGTACACCTAATGCCAGCCTGGGCACCCCCGTCCCCTTGCCTCGGCCCATTTCAGAATCCATCGCCTCCATCATCACAGACCCTTCTCTCTCCACCGTCACTGGCGTCATGACCATTCCTGCCGGCGAGACGCCCATTTCTACTGGCGCCTCTGTAACCTCCACGGGCACTTCTTCGTCCCAGGCACGCAGCTCTTCGTCCCAAACAGGCAGCACGAGAAGCCCAACCAGCTCTGGGGCGCCCACGGCAACCGGCAACGCCGTGGCACTCAATGCTAACGCCCATCTCGCCCCGCTCGCGGCAGCCGCTGCCGGTGCTTTTGCACTGCTCTAAACAAGCAGTCGGGGAGCATAGTATGGCCGAGTCACGGATTGCGCATTTTACCTTAACATTCATATTAGCACCGATTTAGTATGGCTTGCTGAAAACTACTCTCAACTGCAGCCAGGTCTAGCCTAACTTTCGATGGTTGTTGTGCTGCCTTCCAAGTTCTTGCTTCTGTGACTGTGGGCAGTGATGGGGTTGGACTTAAAACTTTGTACGTGCCACCGGTGCACACGAGAAATGATTCACGGTATACATAAAATGACATCAAATGAAGCTTCATGTTCATACAGCGTCTCTCTGTTTGCGCGTAGTCTACCATGTCTTGTAGCAAATTTTGTCTGCTTGATTGCCTCACCGCCAAATCAAACTCCACAATGACACATAAGAGATTTCTTCATGCAACAAGTCGAGTTCAAGGGCTGCGCAACGCTGGATTGCTGGCAACGGATGGTTGGGTATGGTGAACAACAGACACACATACACACACAACGACAAGACAGAAGTGGTCCCGATTGTGGCGGAGTGGCTGTACGCGTCCTTCCACTGCAGGATGCGTCTAGCGTGTGGCTCAAACTCTGCAGGGAGGTGGATCTGGGGTTCGACAGCGCAGGAGCCGCCCCCGAAGCAGTAGCCCCTCCACCACCCCATCGTCTGCAATGTCCGCGCCAAAGTATAAGGGTGCCATGGCGCCCGATAACACAATGCCAGTCATCCCCCCAACAGATTCGACACCACACGTCATACACCGCCGTAGGGGATAATCCAGCAAAAGCAAGGATCCCGCCAAGCCAACGCGGCACTGCACTATCCATCATCAACCACCTTGGCTGGCACATTGAGCCGCAAGGGGGATATTCACAACCTGTACATAACCAAGGGCGCCGACCAACCACTTTCTCTCTCACCCATGGCGTCCCCGAACAGCAACATACCCACGCCGGTGCCATTTCCACAGCCCCCAGGTATCGCCAACCAGGACACGTCCAACGCTGTCCCAGAGTCACCTACCACCAATGGCCGCGACCGATCATCAACAAATGCCTCAACCGTCTCGAGTAGACTGCGAAGCGCCACTGGCAAGCTAATGGACGCAAACCCTCCACCGAGTATGTGGGCAGCAACCGGTACTACTGCAGCCAGGGCACCCTCTCTTTCAGACATTAGGACGGGCTCCTTTGGTTCCGATGGCTGGAATGAACATGCGCAACGCAGTAGAGCAGGGTCCCGAGCTAGTCGGCGTGCGTCAGGGTCGCGAACATCTACGACTGTAACAGCAGCATCAGAACAGCCAGAGCCCTCGCATGCTGCGACACGCAAGAACTCATCCAACAATGTGTTGGGCGCCGAATCTTTTCCAGCCTTGGTCGAAGAAGACACACATCAAATATTAGAACATGACGCTCAACATAATGCTGGACCCGGCGCATCGTCAAAGCACAGTTCTGACACAGCAGCCGAGTATGCTGATGGCGACAGGTCACAACAGCCCAAGAGAACATCTTCAGGCCGGGTACGTCAAATGTCTCACTCCTCTCTGCAATTGTACTCATAACAGACAGTATACAAATGGCTACGTTCCGCCACCAAAACTCCCATGGAAACAAACCCTTGCCATCAGTCTCAAGAGCTTCTGGAAGTGGTTTCTCACCCCTGCGGGCTTCCTCATCACACTGTACTGTCTCAACATTGTTGCATGGGGTGGCATGTTGTTCCTTCTTCTCTGCAACGCCGCACCGGCCATGTGCAAGCCTACGTGTGACGATATCAATTCACCACGGCGCATTTGGATGGAGATTGATTCCCAGATCCTTAATGCACTCTTCTGCGTTACAGGTTTTGGTCTGGCTCCATGGCGTTTCCGCGACTTGTACTGGTGGGCTTGGTGGAGGATTGGTGGATCAAAGCGCACCGAGACGGGCATTCGACGATTAGCCGGCATACATCGAGAGTGGTTTAGACTTCCTGGGTCCGATAAGGTACCAGATGACGCCGATGCAACTTACGTCGACCCTCTGAACCCTGCTGTACCCATCCCCGTCACGGCGATCCCAGACCCACCGCCGACAGCCATGCGCGCCCCGCCAACCAAGAGCTGGACCATGGACGTTGTTGTCTGGTTCAATGTTTGGAACACACTCTTTCAGATATGCCTGTGCTTCTACATGTGGCACTACGACCGTATACAGAGGCCGTCATGGGCCACGGGACTTTTTGTTGCACTAGCCTGTGGCGTGTCTGGTGCTGCTGGCTACATCATGTGGCAGGAGGGCAACAAGGTTAAGAAAATTGAGGGTGTGCCCATGCGTAAGGACTATGGACCCACAGATGCAGAAGCATCTTTAAGCGTACCATTGGTCAGCACAGGTGTGGCGACGAAATCCTAATGTTAACGCCGAGCTTTCTGCGTGGCGCAAGTAGCACGGACGAGGCTGCTCATTGGGAGCGGAAATCTGCACTGTCTTCTTGGCGTGCAGCATAGCCCGCGGCTCGCCTCGTTTGGTGTTATAAAGTCACCTTCAAAGGCATTCATAGTCTGCAAACACTGTACTTATCAGAACCAGTACATAGTCGTCAATCTACAAAAAAAAGCCTGTCGACTGAGAATATGTCATGGGAATCATTACGTCAATCAAACGCTTTCCACTTGCAGCAAAAGGAAGCATCCGGACGGTTCTTCTGGGCTTGTCATTGTTCCACTGACGGGCTGGCCGAGCTCTCCGAAGGTACCGATATGCGTACTAAGCATATTTGAAACTAGACCTGTTGATCGCAGTGACGTCCCTTAAGTGTACTAAGCAATGACTGGTGACAGATGCACAAGACCTTCAGGGTTTGCTTGGTATATATAACTTGGCCAAGGCCTTCCAAGGCGCCTGGCGCCTGTTGGATTTCCTAC
Source organism: Bipolaris oryzae ATCC 44560 (assembly GCF_000523455.1). Lineage (NCBI taxonomy): Eukaryota > Fungi > Ascomycota > Dothideomycetes > Pleosporales > Pleosporaceae > Bipolaris > Bipolaris oryzae. The sequence continues at coordinate 5,256 of NW_006911613.1, forward strand.
TGTTTTTTTCCAAGTACGCTTTATATTTTCTTTTCACCCACTTCACGATAGGATCCCGCGTAATAATAGAATCCACAATTTGCTGGGAGGACACTACAAGAAATGGCAGCGCAGGACTACTATATGGGCACACAGCCCGTCCATGAACTTCCAGGAAGTCACCCACCAAATGTATACCAGTCACATTCATCAAAACCACCGCTATACCAGCAACCACCGGCATCACCGTACATGAACACGCCGCCTCCATCATACTCTGCGCATCCTCATCTACCACCACCACCGAAACAACACAATACCTACACACCCCACCAACCCTACCCCGAAAAACCATCTCAACAACAAGCTATGATGGCACCTTACCCCCAAACACCACCACCAGGCAGCTACTTCGCCTCCCCACCACCACTCCCGCAACCACAACCCCAACTCCACCGCCAACACAGCAGCTACCTCAACGCCCGCCTCCAACCCACCAGAAGCCACTCGCAACCCGCCCGCGTCCGCTTCGCAGACCAAGACTCAGACCGCAGCACAAACCTAGGCTCAATCTCCGACTCTGACTCTCCTTCCCCACCACCACCACCACCGTCTAGCCGCCATCACCACCACCATCATCATCACCACTACGCTCAGCCTACCCAGCAACGACACAACCCAAACCACCATCACCCGCGATCCCGAGACCGCACGTACGATTCGGACCACAGCGATCGTGATCGCTCGTCCTCGCGCCACCACCACCACCACCACAGCCACTCCCACTCCCACTCGCGGCGCTACAAACCGCACAAATCGCACTCTTACGACAAAGCGCACGAGGAGTCGCATAAAACGCGCGACACGTTCCTTGGAGCGGGCGCAGGCACAATTATCGGTGATGCCATTTTTCCGGGTTTGGGTACCGCGGCGGGACTGGTGCTGGGAGGGTATGGGGGCCGCAAGTATGCGCTTGAGAAGAGGAGGGGGGAGGAGGAGCAGCAGCAGCAGCAGGGGGGGAGTGATGGGGAAAGAGGAGCAGGTAGTAGTAGTAGAAGGAAGAATAGGTGGCAGGAAGGGTGTAGGGTGGGGAGGAAGGGTGCCGGTGTACGATAAGGGGTTTTTTTTTCTTAAGAGTAAAAGAGAGGGAGGGTAAAAGAGAAGGTTGATTTGAGGCTGCTGGTTCAGCTTACGATTATGATCATGATCACGACATGTACGATATTCTACTGCGTTCGAAACGTTTTGATAAAGCCAATGGCGAGATTTTTTGTAGATTCGAAAATATATCTTTATTCAAACCTCTCTTCAAAATTACATGAGATGTATGTCTTCAACCGAGCTTGCGCGGTAGCATTCCATCATGCGTGTCTAAAACGTAGAAAAGATTACAAGTAAATAAGGTAGAAAGTGTGAAAACAGTAACTTTTTACGGTTTAGATGGATGCACGTCTTCAACTGCAAGCAAAGCAGTAGCGCTACATCCTGAGTGGACGCACGTCTTCGACCGCAGTAAAAGCGGTAGCGCTACATCCAACATGTCATCATCTCAAGTGAATGCACGTCTTCAACCGCAAGGAAAACGGTAGCGCTACATCCTGCATCTCATTATCCCGCCTAGTGGAATGGACATCGCTTAATAGATACCGGGGATGATCCTCCAGGGAACAAGCTCAACATAACGATCCCAATCCTTTCCATACTTCTTCTTGCACTTTTCCTCGTCACGGCGTTCGCGGTGGATAAGCAAGATGGCAAAGTAGACAATGAAGAAGTAGGTGAAGATCATGCCCCATCCCTTGGCCTCACCCGGTACAACGTACTTTCCATAGCTGTTTTTGAAGAAGTGCGCATCGGTCTGAGCAGCGGTGACAGGGTCCTGAGCCGCATTCTTGATGACGTATCCGGACACGGCGGTGGGCAGGACATAGGACCAGCTCATGAACCAGTCGCCAAGGTAGTTGATGTGGCGGGCCATACCCCACCAGCCGCTGACGAGGAGCTTGGAGCCGGCGGCTGTCTCAATGTACTTGAGGTACCTGACGCGGGGGTCTTCGGGGTTGGTCCTGAAGCGGTTCTTCTCGTTGTTGACGGCGCGGAAAATGTAGTAGCCAATACCCTGTACGGCCAATACACCGGCTACACCGGTCAGGCCGAGTTCGACGGGGTAGACGGAGAGATAGCGGGTCTGAAGAGAATAGGTAAACGGAACCCAGACAAGGTCGCCAAATGAAAGCATCATGCCGAAGCCATCTGCGATGAGGTCAATGGTGGTGAGAATGGCGGGCTCCATGTATAGGGCGTCAAAGGTGTAGACGGTTTGCGCAACGGTGACGAGGATAATGGAGTCGGTCACGCGGCCAAAGTTGCGGTATTGTTGCACCATAAAGGCAAGGTCCATGATGACCCACCCCAGCATTCCGGGGCGCAGCTCGCACCATGCCTTGATGTCGACTTCACCAAAGATGGGCAGGTTGATGCGTGGGTTCAGTTCGCGCCCGATGAACCAGTCGTACAGCATGTTGCCAGTGTGGCCGCCGGCTGCAAGCTCTCGCATGGAGGGATCCTTAGGGTGCTTGACGCTGAAAGAAGCAACATAGACGTAGATGGCAAGGAAGTAGGAAATGAGGATATTGCTGGTGACGATACCAATGTAGTTGTCGTGAATAAAAGTCCAGACAGGAAAGTCGACACCTTGCGCGATGGTTCCAGCGGCGAGAACTGAGATGATGAAGAGAGCAGAGTAGAAGGCTGATGCGGATTAGCATAATAAACTTTTGTCACGTGAACATGACTTACAATTGAACCTGTACTTGAGCCTACCACCGGACCTGAGCTCCGTGCCCTCACACTCTTCACCTGGGAGGAAACGATACAAGACTAAGCTCAGGAAGTAGTACCCAAGAGTACCAAGGAGAGCCTGTGTGTTGAGCAGACCAGAGAAACCGGTCCATCCGACCTCTTTCTTCAGCTGTTCCAGGCTGAAGCTCTCAGGGTGGAGGAGCACAGGTGCCGGACATCCAGAGATGTCATTGCACACAAACGTGAAGACGTAGACCAGAAGGGGAAGACCAAAGGAGATGAGGAAGGCTCCAGGACTGCCAATGCGGTTAGCGTGATGATAGTCAGGGTCCTCGATCAAGATGGAACATACGGTCCTAGAAATTCATAGCCATGAGGCTCCTCGGCGAGCTTCTTGGTGCCCTTGTCGGCGGTTGCTTTTGCCATTGTCTCAGCTGTTGAATTGTGTCCTGTGGCTCTTTCAATGGCTGCTGACGGCGCAAACAAACAAATAAACGTAAGCAAAGGAAAAAAGGGTCCGTCGCGTTCCGTCCCACAACAACAACAAACAATCCCAGGCTCTTTTCTAGTGGATGATTGACGCGCCGCCTGGTGAATAGACGAGGGGGGACACAGGGTCTCCTTATGTAGTTGGGTGCAGGACCACACAAATCAGTCGATGGGAGAGGAGGTCGGAAGCTTCGCAGCCGTAATGACGCGCACAGGCTGGGCTTGGCGGCACTAACCGCACCCAGTCCCAGCCGGAGTGCCAGGGATGCTGCGGGTGCAAGCCACTACGACATGGGGTGGCAGCTCCGAAAGCCAACGTGTTGTAAAGGACAAGACGTGTAGGCGATCGGTCCATCGCAGTCTTCACCGTCACCATCGAAGTATCGCCTGACTGCGCTGTGCGCCGACCAACGCCGTCATGATACACATACTTCACGTCCTGGTGCTCATTGCAGCTTCGGCGCTACCCTTTGCAACCGCCGCCTCGGACAAGCCGCTCAAGCCATGTACCGTCATCTCGCCCACCACCGAGCGCTTCTTCGACCTGAACCCCATGCGCCGTCTGGCGCCCTCAGAGTCTGATGGCAAGAAGAGCAACAAGAAGGAGCCTGAAGAGGGCAGCTGGCATGCCAGAGGCTATGACTATGGCGCAAACTTCACCATTAACTTCTGCGGGCCCGTCGTAGAAGAGCTCGACGAGGTCCAGGACCTCGACAAGGCCCTCTGGCGCAACGTCAGCGCGTTCTACGAAAAGGGCAGCAAGCAATGGGCCATTGGGTGAGTTCTACTGCCCGCCAACAATGATACCATCAAAGACCGACGATGGTGACAATTGTTATATGCGCACCCTTCCCCAAGGCTGAAACATTACCAAATTGGAGTCGCAATGCTAACTAAACACCACCCCCACAGCCTCGAGAGTTCGGAACCCATATTCCGCGGTCGCAAACTCATCCTCAACTATACGGGTGGCTCGCTGTGCCCCTCCTCGCCGTCAAAGTCCAAGCGCGCGCTCGAGCCAGTCGCCCTCGACTCGCGGGAAATCATCGACGGCGACGACGACGATGACAAGGGCAAGGACAAGGACAAAGGAAAAGATGGAAAGAAGAAGACGGAAGAACGCCGCAAGACGACCGTCATTTCGCTCCTCTGTGACTCCGACCCCCTGGCCAAAACCTCCGTGTCCTTTGTCGCCGCAGTAGACGACTGTGCATACTTCTTCGAGGGCCGCTCGCCTTTTGCCTGCGGCGGCGTACACCAGGAAGCGCAGGCGCTGAGTCCCGGCGGCGTCTTCGGTGTCATGGTCATGATTGCCGTGCTCGTATATCTCGCTGGTGGCTGCGTCTACCAGCGCACCGTTATGCACCAGCGCGGATGGCGCCAGCTGCCCAACTATGCCATGTGGGCTGGTATCTGGCGCTTTTTCACGGTGAGTTTACTCCGGTGCTTTCGGAAGGGCGGTCGTATCGCTGTTTGATCTAGTTTAAATGTCCCTTTTGGCCTCTTTGAGCGCTGACGTTGAACAAAAAGGACATGTTTGTCATCTTGACTTCTTCCTGCGCTCGCTTTATGCCGGCTCGTCGCGGATACAGTCGCGTTTCCCTGGGCCAGGATAATGCGCGTAGAGGCCGCCGCAATGAGGATGAGGATAGACTCATAGATAACTTGGATGAGGAGTGGGATGATTAGACAGTCCCTGTGTACAGATATTGAGCATGGCATCATGATACGGCGTTTATGGTTTTGGTTCAAGAAGTATCACTTCGCCTTGGAGCGTATTAGTCTCGGGCGTAGAGTGGGTTGTTTGGATATGTAGTATGCGTTAGCAATTCATCGCATCACGTCACTCAACACACGGCATTCTCCCAAAGAACCATGTTCTTGTATTTCGTTTATTGAGCAGGTAGCTGGTGTTACTATCTTGACATGCTAAGTACATCCAGCGGGCGAAGCGTATCGTATGCCCGGGAAACACCAGTGCAACCTGCGGATGGACTCGTCTGTGTTCTTCATCAAAATCAGGGGCTGAAAGGTTCGCATCTCCACCATTTGCCCAACCAGTACCCCAGCAGACTAGCTGACATTCCTAACTAAATAGCAACGGTGCTCCAGCCTGCAAAACGCTGTCGGAAAAGCTTGAGGAACGCCAGTCGGATGACCTGTCAAGAAAGCGAAGGGGGGTTATTGTAAAGTATCATGACTTGTCGTCATCATCGTAAATAAAAGGAAAAGAGTGAAGAAAATCCCCCCCCGCTCGGCTGAGCGATGCAAGTAGATGTGAGTGTACCGACCTACTCATCATCATCCGTATCATCCTCAACACATGCTTGGTTGTGTGCCTTGAACTTCTCCCACAAGGACTTGCGTACGCTGTGAGTCTCTCCACCCGTTTCTTAAGAAGACTCTTCGCCCGCCTCTTCAGAAGATTCTTGTTCCGAATCGCCAGAAGACTCTTGTTCTGAATCTTCCATACTATCATGCTCTTCTGCACTCTCATCAACCGGCTCTTCGCCCCGGGTATTCGTAGCGGTGGCTGCATTCACCGAACTGAGATCTCCATTGGCGATAGGCTCAAACTGCGCATCGATACTTTTTAAGATTTGACAGGTCGCCGACCTCACTTCACGCTCTTCCTTGGTCAGTACTCGCGTAGGTTGATCACCAAGCGCACTTGTGTAGTCCTTGTCCAAATCGTCAAAGATTCGACTGACTTTGTCTCCCATCAACCCCTGCAGGGTTTTGCACATGGCTTCAAGATCCTCGTCCACTTTCTGAGCCGCTTTGCGGAACATAGTATGTCGAGTAAGCTCAACATGACCTGTCATATGTTCTTTCATCCGCTTGAAAGACCCTTGACCACTCTCTGCGGCGCATATGTTATATGCAGCGCGCATCATATTCATGATGCAGGGTGAAAAATTGCGGTTGGTATCGCCTTGAAGCTTTTTCATCTTATCGACAAGTTCAGTACAATGCGACTTGAAATTTTCTTCGCAAATAGGCACCCGTGTCTTCAAGATAGGAAGACTTGCTAATCCGATACCAGTATTGTGGGCACGAACTTCGATAGCATTGTGGAATTTGCGGACTAGTTTGTTCAGGTTGTCAAAGTGCCTAGTAAATACTTCTGGAAGGCGTGTATGAAAAGTACGCTCCCAACCTGTAGCGAGGCGCTTTAAAATAACGTGTCCGTGCACCTCGTGCACGGATTCATCTCGTGCACGCCGAACACCATCTCAGCGATCTCAAAAATGAGGCTGTACAACGCCACATA